>NW_010119819.1:0-102870 GCF_000699245.1 Pterocles gutturalis | reverse complement strand
ATCTATATTATAAAACTTTTTTTAAAGATTGTGAGCCAAGGTTTAAAAATTACTAGTAAATCTGGAAATGTCAGTGTTGGAGAACCAGATTAGAGACTTTGCTGATAGCCCCTCCAAAGGTTTCAAAGCATTCAACTCTGCACAAGAGATCCACCTACAAGGTGTCTCAGGTTGGGATAGAAAAGTCCAAACTTGTCACCTTTCAATCTTTGACCTACTTTAATTTTTATAAGAAAATGCTGTAAATATATACTTGCCTGTTAATACAAAGTGATGTCTTCTGTATTTGATAGTTTTCCACAGTCAGTGCATATTTGCATATGGGAAATGTAGGGAATGTTATACAAACAAGAAATAAGTTTCATCTTTCAAGCTACAAATAGATAATGGCTTTTCGAAATCAGTGGATTTCTCTGTAAATTAATCTTCCACTATCTTTTGTTGGTGTCTTTCAAGTTCTGTCAGCTCACAGCTCGAAAGCTAATGATAACACACCCGAATTGCACCCTTTTAAAAGAACAAAAGCAGGGTACACATCTGTAATGATAGTGTAATGACACCAAATCTGTGCACGTGTGGTTTAGTATTATTTACCTAAATGCTTGTTCAGTGGCACATAGACAATTTCTTCAATGCTTTATCTTTGTATTATGTTTTGCAACACCAGTCTGGTATCGTTATAATTCACCCGCAAGCATTTTAAAGATTTTTCCACACAGCCATGAAATTGCACCTTCCTCATTGAATATAAAATCAAATACACCTGTAATAACAAAGCAGTGGAATTGTATGCATCTCTTCCTGGATGTTTAACTGCAGTAGAGCCGTGGTGGTTTGCCTTCACAGAGTCAGTGAAATTAAAGGTCGTATCCTAATGTTATGTCTTCCTGTTTAAAAAGAATAGCTTGTAAATGTTTATCTCAACTAGAACGGAGAATGTGGTCTACGTTTGTGCTCTCCCAATTCCCATTTTGAGAAACCATGCAGCAGAACAGCTGCATATCCTTTCATGTCCTTCTTACGCTGTTAAACATTTACATATTTGATTTAATTCTTTGCCAGGTTTCCACCTCCTTGCATTTGAATTTCTGGTTGAAGCTCGCAGTAGTGCTGTCTCAATTTATAGTGGGTTACATTGTTTTCTGCAGAAAAGAGTGAAAGAAATAAATCCAGGGCAAAAGTACTGAGAATCCACGTACAGTGTCATACAGTATATAGTTTCTTTGTGTTCTGCCAATATGTATTTCAGTTTAAAATGTCTTGAGGCTGGCTGGGACTGTTTCTGTAGAGAGAGAACCAAAGTATACAGTATATTGGCTTCCATTTTGCTGTTTCTGGACAGTCAGGGCTGCTTTCCATTTCCTACAATGTTCCAATGTAACTAAATCACATATAGGCTGTAATGGAGGCTTCTGAGACCTGGGGCTTCTGTAAAATGTAAATGAGTAAAGTAGTATTTATACAGTATAATATTTTGATTCACTAATGAGCTGTGAGGTGGGTGTTATCATGAACTACTGTGCAGCAAGAAAGGTTCCTAAAACGTGCATCAACTTACTCCAGCTCCAAATCGTTGCAGATAACACAGTGTTTAGTTTCTAATTAGACTTGTGTTGTGCTAATTCTCGTGAGTAGTGTAAGTGATTGACATTCTGCATTTTAGTGGCAAGTACCAGAGCAGCTGACTTCAGCTCGGTGATGAAGCCAGCATACAGCTGCTGAGAAAAGCAGGCCATTTGGAGAAACTGATTTGCAAGATTAACATACACTGATTGGTATGGCCTTGTTCTGAGGGGGAAGGAGGAAATAAGGCACATAGTCTTTAATTAGTCTAATGATATTCTAGTCCTAAAAGGATTAGGAAAAAAATGATTTACTGAAAAAAAAATAGTCCTATGCATAGCAGTTCACGAATTAAGTAATTTACTTTGGATAGTCTTTTGCACTATTTCTTAGGAGAGGATGAACATTCTTCTTCTTCCATGCCTCAGTCCCTGTATTTAAAATACAGACGGTATGTCCTAAGTCCTGTTTTCTGTACATGTGAGAAATAAGTGTAACCTTCAAGGCAAAATCTTGTGAACTATTTCTAGATGCAACGTGCCAGAGCAGCATAGGCATTTTACATGGCTGAAATTATTTCTGAGTATTTTTTGCTAGCATGTTTTCATTGTGGCCATCTCAAGTCAGTATTTTTGGTACTGCAGTTCCACTGTGGAAATAAAAATAGTGATATGAATTTGATATAGACAGTCTCATTGAACTAGATTGGGTTATTGTGAGGTACATCTGCTAACTTAAACTCTCCAGTCAGGTCTGAATCCCTTTGGTCAGATTCTACGTCTTAAGTTTGGCTTTTTTCAAATCATCATCATAATTGCTTTCAGCACTAATAAAGACTGTGCCTGTGGCTCTTGAATGTTATTCATGTAGCATTTGAGTTTTTCATGGCCTTTAAAGCCTTACTCTTTTCAATAATTGAAAGTACCCTGGGAGATAGAACAGTACTGTTACTCTGTTTTATGGACTGGAGACAAATGGCTACGGTCAGGTCCCTAGTATGTGTTGTATTACAGGCAAGGAACTGGCTAAGGAGTGGCCTTTTCTTAGGATGATCAAGCTGTGGCTTTTTGCAAATCCCATCTGCCCTCTCTGCATGCGGTGTGGAGGAGCAAACTCCTCAGGTGATGTATCTGCATGAGGCTGCCGGTACAGGATCACTGGAAAGGCAAGTGGAACACATGATGGCAGACTTGGACTAGTTGCATTTGGCAGAAAACGGATCTATGGAGTATGACAGTCACTTTATGGCTCAGAATTTCTATTTAAATTGTATTCTTTATGGATTTTATCACCCGGTGTAGTATAAATATCTGTGGTACTGTACAGCTGATGGATTTTCAGATTTGCTAAGTGTGCACTAGAGGCTACGAAGGGTGTGTTTGTACAAATCATGAAACAAATAAAGGTATTTGCTTTTGTCTGTTTGCTTCAGCCTGCCAGTAATACTTTTTTGTGGGCTATGTAAATAAAGGTCTGATTTTGCTTTGTCCGTTGATGTTGGGGTGAATTAAGTTCGACTTGAAAGCCTCAACATTATCCCAGGTAATAAAACTTAATAATGAAGTAAGAATGATAAAATTTAGCACCTGCTTGAGATAAGAATGTGTAGTATTAACCCAAATATCCCCTTTACTTCCCTTACAACCCTGTTTCTTTTTTTGTCTCTCTCTGAAAATGCAAAAAGAAGTCTCTGGACTTTGTGAGAGCATTAGGACACTTGAAAAAAAAAAAATCATGTGGTGTAACTACTCACTTGACCCAACTCTGGTCAACATGTTTTAACTATATGAAATTGCACACTGACCATGCTTTATTATACTGAGTAAAGATCTTCTACTGCTTTTGAAGATGAAACTTGTCTTGGACTTCACTGGCAGTAGAATCAGGCTTGCTGCAGATCCACGTTGTAGATTAGGTCATATGCTTATATTTCAGTTACAGTGTTTTTTCCAGTTTCTCTTCCACCACTGTTCTGTTAAAGTAGTGCAGCTGGTTGGAGGGCTGTAGGCATTGAAAGGGCTGGGGCATTAAAAATAGAAGCTTTGGGTCCTTTTTCATAGTCAAACAAATTTTTATATCCCAAGTGCAGTATTTTATGTTGCCCAAGGAAAAGGATATTGTTTGGCATATTGTTTGCTGCACCTTAAAATAACACAAAAGCCATTCCAACTCTCTTTTAAGCCAGTGGCGAAATTCTGCTTGCTTTCAGTGGGAATTTGCAAAAGACCCATGGTGCGATTTCTGTCAGAGTAGAAAAAAGCTGCGAGTCCGTAGTACCATGCAAATGTAAAATGCATACATTCCCTTTTGTGTTTAGTATAACTAATTCTTTGATTATTTTCTTCAGAGAATATGGAAGTGGTTGGTCACAGAAAATAGGTGTAACAAGGATTGCTGAAATGCCCCTATTCCTCCAGACAGTTGAAGGGATGGCCCGTAAAACAAGAATTTGCTGTCTGTAGAAAACAAGCCTGATGGCTGCGTAGGGCATTGCAGTCAGGACTTGCTGTTAGAGCATTTGACCTGCTTGTTCAGCAAAACATTGATGCAAAAGGGGAGCAACGGTGAACAAGGAGCAATCATATCATGTCTATTCTAGTTGCCACCATGTCTTAAAATAGAAGGACAATTAAACTTAAATTTTACAGAGATATGTGATCCTTACCAACTTGGTGCCATATCATTTGCACAGTTCAGAGACAAACTGCTCTGGTTTTGGAAGAGGAGTCTCATAAACCTGTTACTCAGGCACTTTCATGTCATCCAGAGAGACATGAAGGATGTGACCGCATTCCTACCTGCTAGTATTTTGTTTGAGTTTGTATTAGAGCATAGGGGAGGAAGGACCACCTTCTTTTCCTGGATGTTTCCTGCCATTTGGAAGCTGAAGTGTCAGCTACTCTTTGAATGCGTCATCATCACTAATAAATCTCTAAATTTAAATATTTGCATTAATGAACTAAGTATCCTAAATAAGTCTTGTGCAAAGCAGAGATTGAAATGTAAGAACTCCAAGGAAGATGTGTTTTCCCTTGGGCTTCCCTGTCACAAGGCAGCAGAAGTTTGGCTGCCTCAGAGGCGGTTCTTTGTGCACCTGCTGCTCGCGGTGCCTGAGCAGCTGTGTAAAAGGGAACCCAACGGTGGACCTTCGGCATTACTGTGGATTGTATGAAGGGAAAAGTATGTAGATAAGTGTACCTTCCAGATACCCACCCACATCAGCAGCATGGCAGGAAAAAGAAATTTCTCATGTTCTCTCCACCTGAAATCGTCCTTAAAATTCTCTAGAACAAGGAGGGTACTCTGCAGCTGTGAAGAACCCTAGGGCCTTATCAGGTATTCTTGCACTTCTCAGATGATTCTGTTGCACCTTGGTGGAGATGAGACTAATTATTAGATCCTCAGCTTCAGACTCCCTGCAGTTAGTGCACAGAGCTGTCTTTATCCTTTTCCACTCTAGCCTTACAATTGACTTTAGTGAGATATACTTGCTGCTAATGGCAGAATTTGGCTACCAGGAAAGGACGTGGTTTTGAACTCCATGGGATGTTACTGATGTGTAAATCATCTCATCTCTTCCAAGTAGTGGCCACTCCATCACTTTTCACAACATACCTTGCCTGAAGATTTGAAAATAATTAGTGATTTTGGGTGGTCAGCTTCAAGAATCTTCAAAGGGACCCAAAATCTTCAGAAATTGCTGTTAGGGAAGATTGCATCTTCTAAAATCACGTGGCCCCGAGTTTTGCAAATTTCAGGTTTGCATCACTATCAATGAGAGATCCAAGCTCAGCGATGTTTAATGAAAGAATACCTTTATGGAAAGTGCTTTACCTGCACAGTAGATGCCTTTTAGAACCCATTTGAAATGAATGTGTAGATTCTGATTTTACCAGAAAGGCCAAACTAAGCAAACAGAAGCATTTGAAACTGGGAACTAATGTGTCAGTCTTCTGCTCCTGGAACTGGGTTTGGATTAGATTTATATGCTGCTGTATGACCTTTGGCCACGTAACACATCAGTCTGCCATGCGCTGCAGTCAGAACGGAATGACGAGGAGAGGCAGAGAACTGAAGGAGCAGAGGGAGTATTGGAGACTTGGACTTGTGCCTGCTACAGGCCCGTGACAGTGTCTGGCCGGTAGGGCTGTTTGTCTTTGATGGCCACTAACTTTCATCCAGCTGCTTTTCCAAAGTAGAAAAACCCAAGTATTTAGAAGTAGTTTAGAGTATGTATTTTTTTTAATGATGCGATCACTTGCAATAGATAAGAGAGTAATTTAAAACTCAGATCATATGGGTTGTTATTTTTTAAGAGAAACGTGAACCTTAAATTGAGATAGCATGTGAGCAGTGACAGCTGCTATAGGAACATTGACACAAGCAGACTCAACGCAGTCATGATACATGTGTGGTGACTGCACTAGCCAGGTGACCTCCAGTGAGAGAGTGTTTCAGTCCTGCACCAGGTATGTCTGCTGTGTACTCTGTACCACAGGCTAGCAGGATTTGGAAGACGTGAGAAGGAGAATGCATTTTATTTAATGTAATGTATTTTATTTAAGAATTCGGTTTTGAGGAGGCCATATCCAAGATGCTTCAGCCAGGGAAAGGCTTGCAGTGGCCTGAGGTCTAAGGATGTTAGAGGGCAAGGCAGGTTTTGGTTTGGGTTTTTGAAAGATGAGGGGAGTCAAGGAATATACAGAAGAAGAACTGAAGTATACTTTGGGCATTCTGTAACGTTTTCATTTTCATCCAGATCTAAGTGAAGTTGTAATATTTTTGTGTGTCTGTTGATTTATCTTTATGTTAATGTCAGTGAACTCTTTTACAAAAATAGAACAAACATTTTCCTACTGGCCTGGAGAGAAAAGGCTTTTCTGGTGTTTATTCTAATGAATTTAAAGATATTTCGCTGTGATTTTTACACATGCAGTGACCAAATTCTCTGCTTGTATGAACTGGCACAGCATCGCTCTACTCAATGCAAGCTTATGGCAGTTTATGTGGCAGATGATTTAGCTTTGATATACAACAAATGGTTTGTTTCTCATTCTCCCAATTCCTGAGTAACCAGTAGAGGGAAAGTTTTCATTAGGTTCTGAGTGTAATTTTTCTGTAATGTGTATATTCTGGGTGAGTAGTCCCCAAGCCAGTGAGGTGTCTGTATATCGTAATGGAGATGTTGTACTCAAACCGATATACTTTTCTGGTTCAACTGAAGCAGGGGTGAAGGAGAGGGATTGGCAAAGAAGCCACTAAATCCAGCAAAGCATCAAGCACTGCCAGTAGTCTTGCGTGCAGCTCAGTTCAAAAAGTTCAAAACCACTGCTTAAAGGAACAGTGCAAACATTTTCCATCCTTCTCTGTGAAATGGTGTGGTTCATTTACTGTTTCTTGTTTACCTGCTCAGCATTATATATCACATTTATCAGTAGAACAGACTGCAGGGGGTAACAGTACTTAAATGTTTATTTTATGATGTTTTGGCTTTTGCTGTGTTTATTCTGCATTTTCTGAATAAATTCATACTCAGATAGTTTTTTTCTGCTGCTGTTACAGTGTTTCTGTCTCAGGCTGGCCCTAAAAAGATGAAGTAGTAATCCTGCAAAATGAACTCAAGACACTCAAAGAGAAGACATTTGAGACTAATCTGCAAGGTGTTTGTGCTTCCGTTATGTATACCAGTAATTGATGTATGACGTGGGGTACTGCAGTTCATGCACTTGAAGGAAAATGTTCTTGCTAGCGCTTGCAAGGTTGTGATAAAATTACATAAAATAAATGAAAAAGTCACAGCTGTTTAGTCAGAATGCCACCGTGCAACTTAAAGAAGAAGATAGGTTTGGAAAGGTAGTGTGTCAGAGTTGCAGCTCAAAGTTCAACACACACAGATGCTTCTGGATGTTCCATCCCATCTGTTAGCTGGGTCAGATTTTACCATCTATTCCTACCCAGAGCATTGATGGCCATCTGAGGAACAGTGGAGAAAGCAGATTCTTTTCTGATGTTCAGTGAAGCAAAGTGAACGGCCTGTCCTCTGCTGATGGAATAAGGCACTATGAAACACCCAGTGATCTCAGGAATTGGGTCCTGGGAACTGCGTAAGGCCGGGGTTAGGCTTACAGTGAGGGTGAAATTCATTTTGGTTCCCAGAGATGACAGAAGGTCCTGTGTACCTCTTGCCAGGCCTCAAGGATTTTAGGGAGATTTAAATAGCACATGTGTATTGTATACAGTTGAAAGGAAGTAAGACATTTGCAGTTCTTCCCAGTGCAGAAATGGGACTTTGTAGTTGTAAGCAAGGGCAATCTAGAGGAAGGTTGTAAATTTCTAGATTAGGAAAATAGAGTTTTGTTTTACAAGCACATACAGGGAAAAGTAGTCCAGGTCAGGTTAGTCTATGTTATGTGTGTCTGAAGCAAGGAGAACAATTGTTTGATTACTTTTCAAAGCTCCTTGTGAGCAGGTGATGACAGACATGCTATAGGTATGCAAACAGATAACTTAGTAGCAACAAGCAATTACATACATTTTTGTATTATGATAATAGTCTAGAGATATTGACTGTACACAGCTAGGTCTCTTTATGGCTGATTAAGTCAGTGAAGCACATGGGATTGCTAACAGGCATAAAGGTAAGAGTTGTGTTCACAGAATGCATCAATACAAAGTGCATTCAGAGAAAACATTTTACTTATATAGTTATTACAGTCTTATCTTGTTACAGTCATTAAATTGTTATAATTAATGTTGCAAATTTGTTCGTAATTGGGTATTTTAAACAAAAACACAAAAGCAAAGGTACCTATTTGACAATTATGTCACTAATATGTGAAAAATTACTCTTGTTAAATGTCTGAAAAGCAAATATGAGTAAACAGCAAAGTCCCTCAATAGTTTTTAAAATCCTGAAATACACACTGTGTCAGCTTCCAGATATTTATTCAAGTTCATATTTTATTATGTGTGTGTTCCTGTGGTTTTGGCAGTGTATTTGTAGACAGTATTGATGGACTTTTCAGATTTTGCTACCAAACTGCTTCTTTGACTTAATGCAGTTTGCTTCATCTGAGTGAGCCTCAGGTTAACTCATATGCAAAATTGATATTAAATCCCAGAGCACCAGGTTATGCCACACATAACACAGAGGTAGCACATGGGACCAGTGAACAGTGATGTAGCATTAGTAGTGCTTTCCATTTCACTGTTTTGTCTTCACTGGCTGTTTTTTTGTAGCATTTGTCCTCCAATGCAAGTAATTGCTAGCAGCAGCATCACACAATGTAATATCAATGATGAAAACTCTTAGTTTTCTCCCATGTGTTTTTGAATGTTGAGTCAGATCATTGGCCTTTAGAAACATCCTCAGTCTCTCTTTGGAGCTGCAATTTTTGCTGTAAGAAAGGAAACTGCTGTCAGAATCTCCTAATGTAGATTTAGGAAAGGTTTCTCTTCAACTTTAAAGAGTGATACTATTTTCCTGTAAGAAGATTAATTGTATCCAAATAATTTTAACTTTTAAGCCTTTTGAAAATAAGTACACTTGAGATTACAAAGTGTTCGACTCCTCAGTTATGGAGTTCCTTCAGAAGCGTTAACGCTCTGAGACAGGAGAAATGAGCCTTACACAAAGTTTATTGACTGAATAGGCTGAATAGTGCCTGAGAACATTCTATAACCTGAAATTAAGCACTAATTCTGTACCCTAAAGTGATGGTCAAATCAAACATCCAGTATTTTAGATGTGATTTACTGACCTTACTTAATGTTCTAAAAACTCATAGTTACAGGGGAAATAGAGTTAACTTTGAATTTCAGGTTGTGATCATTCCAGTACTTCTAATTCCCTCAAAATAAGAAAAATCTGAAAGTCAGATTTTTGTCTTAGAAATTTCAAACTATATGTCATTTGAATAACTATAAGCAACAAGGTACTTTAGAAAGGAAGATTTTGGGGAAAAAAAATTACAATTAATACTCATTGCAAACCTTTCATGTTTCTAACACTACCCCAACACATTATTTTCTAAGTAAATTACAATTAGAATATAACAAAGCCACTTAGAAGTGTTGCCGTATTCAAGAAATGGAGACTGCAATTCTTTTTTTTTTTTTTTTTTTTTTTTACAGAGAGAGTACTTATGTTTCACACATTTTCTGTAATTTTGGGGCCTGAAAAACTTGAAATAAGGATGTTATCACTGTCAGTATTTTGAGAAGATGATGACATTTTAAAAGGAACTTTCCCTAATTGGAAAACTTTGCAAAATTCTCAGAAGCCTAGTCCTTCTCAATCCCAAACACTCTGCATTGAGTGTAGGAAAAATTAGTATAAACATACTTTGAGAATGTGGTACAAGATTATTCCAGTTAATTGCGTTAATCACTTCATTCATTCCTGTTTGCTGCATCTTGTAACCAAGGCAATGGTTTCAGAAAGTGCAGGAGTACCAGTTACTTTTTTTGAACTTTGATTCTGCATTGAGTAGTGACAGTGATGTCCGGGTGCTGTTAAGTTGATGGTGATGTTTGGATGCCTTTGTTTCAAAATGACAGCCTTGCACCTGTTATGCAGTCCAGGCGTGAGCAGCTCCTGCTGCAAAATCAAGACGAGGTAGCAGTGGTTAGTTGAATGTCAGCTGTAAAATCTAAATGCAATGAAGACACTGGAGAGAAAGAAAATAAGAAGTTAAGACATGATGATGATTTAATTGACAGCCTTCATGTTGGAAGTTCCTGAACTTGTGGTCTAAAAGTTTGGTTTCCTTGATAATGTTCAGAAATGTAAATAATTTTTTTTTTTTTCTGGAGGGAAGGCATTCATTGGACCTGAGTAGCATACATTCAACAGTAATGTGGGGAGGGAAGATGGTTTCAGATGTGAATTAAGCCTGAGTTATAATGACTCATAACTGTCAACAAAACACCAAAGAAGAGACATGAGACAGGATGATATGAAATGAGACAAGCCATGAAAGAAGGGGCAGATTTATGAGTTATTGGCCTACAGATGGAATGTGAAGATATATGAGTGGAGAATGAGATCATCCCAGAGAAGTATGCTAGGGGAGAAGGAGTGGGGGTTCACAGGACAGATCCAAGTAGCCTCTTGCGGATAGTGGGAGGATTGATTTAAGCAACAGGAAAATTTGTATTAAAAATGGTATAAAGATGGGTTAGATCCCAAACCTCAGAGGGGCTTGATTTTTCTCTCACTACACTTCAGAAAACAAAGGAACAACACTTAGGATGACCCTGCACCGCCAACAGTATGTGGAGACCATGCGTCTTGATAGTAATCCCACCTAGCTAAAACCGCACAAACATGCTTTCAGTTTTGGTAATGCAAGGCAATTTTCAGTATTTTAAGGAAACTGCTGTATTACTTAGAATAAAGACAGGAGGCAAAATTCTTATCTTCAATCCAGAATGCAGTAGTGTTCTTAAAACATTAAAATTAGCCTTTCATTCCTGAAACGGAAAGCATGTTTCCAAGTAACTACGTCGTTTGTGCTACACTGCAGCCAAAGCATTTCTTATGGATCGTAAGTGGTGGAATTGATTGCCAAGTCTATTTGAATGAGATTTCAGTTGGCACAATTATAATCCGTTTCAAGATTCAGCATCTTAAAATTTCCTAAAAGATGAAAAATAAATACTTGGCTGCTCACAAAGTATTAAATGGCACATACAGATCTGTGAAGTTTCTGTGTTGCTTTAGTCGCATCCCCTGCTCCTTTTCTAATTTCGTTCTCTTATCCTGTAAAGAGTGATTAGGAGGATCTGTTCAGAGAAGTGCACAGAAGTCTGTTATTTAGCTGAGTCTGCAGAATCAGTTGGCAGTCTCATGAGAAAAGCTTTTCTGGTGGAATTTCTTCTTACGTCTGATTCTGATAGGAATAGATGGGAAATGGGAAGAGGCAAAAGAGTGTTTCTCACAGATTCAGTCGTATGTGCTCTGTGTCTTACCTAAGAATGCAAGGGGATGTCTGTGCTGCCGGTCGTATTGAATTAAAAGTCGTTAAATGTGGTAACTGATGGGTAGAGCTTGAGGTAATTAATAAAGCAGTTTTGATTTTGTTGAAAGTTGTTAACTTTTTGTTGGAAATTTAATTTTGAATATAAAACTGAACTACATTAAAAATTCATGAAACCTCTATTGTTCTAAAACTTTATCTGGAGCTATTTAGTTTTGGGTGGAACTGAAAAAAAATCGGATAGTTTTTTTCCTTAAATCAGGAAAGTGTAAAAATGCTGAAACACTTTTGCTCAATTTGAGCCAATAGGCTGAAACAGGATTTTGTTAATCCTCAGTCTGTAATGTTTTACTTTTTGTTTAACTATTGCTGATCACTCGCTCAACAGCACTGTGCAAGGAGTAGGAGTTCCCTTTAGGAAGGGCTGGAACATCTGAGCCTAAGGACGAGCATATGAGCTTAGTCCCAGGACTCATCGAGCAGCAAGTGGATTGTCCAGCCACTCGGATTGTCACCTGTCCTCAGCACTGGCCAAAACCGAATGCCTAAGGAAGTCTGTAAGAACAAGGAAGTTGTATATCATATTTCTACTAAGTGTAATCCCTTGGTGTTCAGCCATCCCAGAGATGAACGCAGCCAGGCATAGTTTCTTCCTATTTAGTAACCGGAGTGTGTTTCTGTTCTGTAAACTTGCACAATCTCCCTCTGAGCCCTGCAAACTCCAAGCATCCACGTTACTCTGTAGGAAGGAGTCCCACAGCTTAACACCTGTGTTATGAAGAGCCACTTCCTTTTTGTTTGTTTTGAAACTACCTCCTGCTAGTTTGAGATGGAAGCATGCTTTATGGAATCTGACAGCAAAGCTGGTAAAGGATTATTGAGATTATATTTTCAAAATGTGATTCATTTTTAGAAGTTAGATTAGCGTGGTAGATAGAACACAGTTAAGTAATCCGGGACACGGTAGCCTTGTAAATGAAATAATTACTAGCCTAAAAGGTCTGTTCTTCAAGAGAAATTATGTCTTAGCAGCCATATCAATTATAAGCATGGGCATGTTTGGTAACAGCAGAAAAACTCATGGTTGTTTCCAGTTAAAGGGAACATGTAAGCATATGTTTAACTCCACTGCCATGTTTCAGACTATGTGCTAGGGCACTTTACTGAGTCTGGATGTTATTCTTCAGGTACTTCTCTATTTCTAAAATTTAGTTTCTGGAACACATTTTTGGTTTTGTTTTGTTTTGTTAATATTTGCTTCATAAGCACCATATGCTTTTGACTTTGCTATCGTTTGATGTGTGTTGGATATCTTTCATTTTGTGTAGAGCACTGATCCTAATTGGGATGTCACTGAGATCAGTGTGTGCAGTGATTTTCAGTGTTCCAGTGATAATGATGGAGAGAAGTGGGAAGAGGAGGGGAAAGGTGCATGAGGAGCCCTCCCATTTAAAGAAAATAGGAAGAACAGAAATCATCAGTCTGTTACATATTGAGACACAAGGTCTCCTTAGAATGGGATAATCAACTCTTAAGTATTACTTAAACAGACAAAGGAGATTGGAAGGACTTGAAGAGTAAAACTGGCAAATTTTTTACTTTCTAAGAGTTTAATAGTACCTTTTCTCTCCTGGTAGAACCAGTGTTTTATAAACACACCCATGGTTAATGAGTTAGGACGTTGCCAGAAGTCGCAAGGTATGCTTAAGGTTAGAGTGTTCTTAAACTCTTTTGGGCATAACAGTAGAACATATATAATGTACTACAGGCCTCTGCCTGTCATGGGACCCTCAGGTTATGGGATGAAAAGAGTAATCAGATTTATCTGTCCTTCAGAATGGGCATAGCGCAGAGTTGGAAATGAGCGAGTTGTAACTGCCTGAGCTGCTCTTTGTCTTCAGACACTGTCGCCCTTTTGTAGCATCTTCTGTTAAATAAAAAGAAGAGCTCTTTGCTGTGTTTGTAAAACACATTAAGAGCTTCAAATGGAAAGCAATGAAAAAAGCAAAGTATTAAAATTACTATTTACTCACCAAGTTTTGCAGACTGTTAAGATTATTCCTGCAAAACCAGGCAACCAGACGAACAAACATGCAAAGGCATTGTATTGAGAGACTGATTTTAACTAAATCACCATAAACTCCTGCTGCCTGTGGGAGTTTTTCCTTATTAGATTTCATTTTGAGAAGGTTTCTTAATGCAAACAGACTTTACATGCTTTAGTCCACTGAAACCGAACTGTCTTAAATGTCAAATCTTCTTTATGGCAAATTATTATAGTAAATACAATGTATGACATTACATCACATTAACAGGGGTATTCTTATGAGTCTTACAGTACAGTTCCAGGTTAAAATTCAAGACAAGCTGTTCATAATACAATATTTGATCATTTATATCCTAAATTCCTTTTATGCAAAGATAAAGCTTGGGAGAAGACAAATACCTTTTTTTTTTTTTTTTTTTTTATACTGGGGCACTGAAAGATTATGGCCAGAACGTCAAAAATTGTGAATTCCTATTTAGACAGAAGAACAAAAGTCTGGACTTCCAAAAATGCTGACCTCTGTTGGCCCTGAGCTATTCCAAATATCTGATCATAGGAATTGAAGCAAGAACTAGTTGATGCTGAGCTCGCTTGAAAATCTTACATCAGTGCAGGAAATAAACCTGAATGCTCAAACTTAATCAGTGTTTTAAACAAAACAAGTTTCTGGGTTTTGGTAGATTTTTTTTAAGAGGCAGGCAGCAAAGGAGAAGGAAACAGAAAGAAGAAAAGGCCATCATAATGATGGAGAGGAATAAAGGCAACAGGAGAGGGGTAAGAAAATGCCATGGACAGTACATTGCTGACAGTGAAAGATGGAACCCATCAAAAGAAATGTCAAAAGTAGCTTGAGATACCAGAAGAGGTAAAAAATGGAAGTTATTTTTCCCACAGTGTGTATCCTGTCAAGCAGAAATCATAAAGAAACTGTGAGGATCAATAGATTCAGAAGATGGTACTAACCATCAAGACATCATAAATGGACACCATAAACCCCACTGTTATGAGATTGGTGTGGGCCAGCAGTGACAGCTTCATTGTATCAGGAAAACCACTAATAGCTATATTTTTCAGTTAAGGTAGGAAGTCAGTTTATTTCTAAATTGAATTGGCTGAATACTGTTTATAATCAAAATAAATGCAGCCTAAGCAAAAAATCTCAAATATAAACCTCTAAAATCAGTGACTTTATGCATCTTCCAGAGAGCATATATGTCTCGTGTATACTCCAGTTTCATACTGATATGATAGAACTATCCTAACAGAGAATACTTAAGTAATCCTGTCTGTTCATTTTCTTTCTTGAAGCTGTTTGCTGCATTTCAGACAGGTTAAAATGGAGTGTTTTTCTGACTCTTGGGACTGACATTCAGCTTTCCTATTATGCCTTAATAAAGGCTCTGTCAAGTTTGAAAATCAGTAATGTTAAAATAAAAACAGTGTCTGGAGGGAGAGGCACAATATGCTTTAGTTTTCCAGATTGTTAGTAAGTGAAGAGTGGGAGGTTCCCTACAGGACTGAAGGCTACTTTAGTCCCTTCTTTAACTGAAAAGGGGGAAAAGGTGTTTATTTTTCAGAGAACAGCCTGTATTTTTATGTACTCGAAATACCAATTGATTTGCTGATATTATTGACAGACATGGCATGCATTTCAAGTGCTTCAACAGCAATTTGCAATAATTCTGTTTTCCTTTATGGAGATAATTAAGCCACACAACAGCTGTCTGGGAAACATGAGCGCTCTACTACCTGGTCCCAGGAGAGCAGAAGCAAGGCAGGAGTGATTTGACCAAGCAACTGCAGTTACTAGATGGCAGAACTGGGGTGAGAATCAAATCTTACCAACCCCTTTATGATAAAGGGATGTATGTTGTGGCTGAGGAGGATGGACTGCTAGTGGTTATACTCATAACAACTTGTACAGTGTCCTGTGCAAATGCAGAAGATAAGGTAATTTTGTGTGTAGAGAAAAAAGATACAGCTGTGCTGAACACTGTACAAACACAGGATAAGATGAATCCACATCTCGGCATTGCTGAGTCTAACTATTTAAAGATGCAGAAGTGTTGTGTAAATTCCTTTTAAACCATAAAACAAGGTAAGCTCTGTCCCAGCTGAGCAAGATTTAAGCACTTGTCTTGATTTCTTTTTGAATCAAGACCATATACCAGTTAAAGAGGACACCCTTCAATTATAGGCATACTTTCATGCCATTTCTCAAAAAGGGATGTTATTGCATTATTTCACAGAATGATAGAATCATTCAGTTTAGAAGTACAAGCTTCCTAAAACCTCATATGGTTTGTAAAGTATCCTCCTCCTCTATAAATAAACAATATATGACCTTTATACTCTAGAAGCCTAGTAAAGACCCTGGCTGGACATCACACAGCGTCTTAATATAACTTCCCAGCTATTTGTGTAACTCTGACTCCGTGTCACTGAGAAACAGAGTTGGAGGTGACAGTTCAGATTTTGCATCCTCCTTCCGGAGGCCATTTCAATCATGCAGCCAGTTATGTATTTTACCATGCATTTATAGCTTAAGGAATCATTTCCAGTTGAAAATAGTCGTGTGCACAGCGAAGATGGACATAGAGTGCAGGCAAAGGTGCAGCGCTGTTATTGCTTTAAGGTACTGAGATTAAATGTATGTTTACTAGGTTTCTGTTTCAGTGAAAATTATAAAAATAATTAATGTGATTACGTACAGTTCACTAGAATGTTAAAATATTTATGTGAACTCTCAAATACTGTCCTAAGTAGGTGTTATATTAAAATTGCTTATTAAAACAAAATACAAATTTCCCTTCCCTACTTAATGTCAGTTACTCCGTTTTGACTACTTAAAATATTTTTCAGTTATTTTTCATTTTTCTGATTTCTCTGCTTAGGTAAATGAACTTACAAGTTTAATGAATCTAAACTTATAACCTTTGATACTTAAACTTCTTTCTGCTTAGGTAATTAAAATGAAAAAAATAAAATTAAAATGTGAAAAATGCAGGCATACCATTTTCACATAGCCATACTGTTTTCAGATGTTCATCTTTGATGAACTGTTCTGGATTAATGTGTTAATATTGGAAGAAAATACGCATCCACCTATAGGAAGGCTTTCTTAAGTATTTTTCTTGGGTGCCAGGGCTCAAGTAAGATGTTTAACCTGGGAGTATGACGTGAGCAAACCTGAGCATCCTATGGCACGTGCCGATGGATTAGCTTGTGTGAAGGGGTGGTTTTCAGACTTCATAGGTTTGTGACTGCTGAACAAATTCCAAGAGAGTGGATCTTAGGTCTTTAGAAAGATTGGGTTTCTGTCCAGCATGTGTGAACTTGCTCTTTGAGCCGCTTGCTGTATAGTTTATTTCTGTGTCCTCCTTGGGCCACCCAGCGCAGGTTGGCAGCTGCGGATCTCACGCCACCCAGCTTTTTAAGCAGAGTGCTGATAATCCACATTCTTTGAACAGAGGCAAAGAGGATGTGGTTTCCTAGGCTCTTACATACAAACCAGCATATAGGCCACCACAGCTAGCCTTTCTCAGTGATGGAAGTGGAAACTGGATTTGGGCAACAGATACTCTCATTGCAAGAACATTTGTTTTTCTCTCAACTAGACTTTGGTGTATTTTTGGTGACTGGTCAGCATAGGCTTCTTTGAGATGTGGAGAACCACTCACATGCATAATTTTAGTCACATACCTAGCCTTCTCAGGTCATTCCTAAATTGTGTTACTGCTGAAAAGTACAAAGTGCATTGCATTTCATAGAATCATAGAAAGTTTGGGGTTGGAAGTGACCTTAAAGATCATGTAGTTCCAACCCCCCTGCCATGGGCAGGGACACCTCCCACTAGCCCAGGTTGCCCAAAGCCTCATCCAGCCTGGCCTTGAACACCTCCAGGGATGGGGCATCCACAGCTTCTCTGGGAAACCTGTTCAGTGCCTCACCACCCTCACAGTGAAAAATTTCTTCCTAATGTCTAGTCTAAATCTACCCTCTTTTAGCTTATACCCATTACTCCTTGTCCTGTCACACCACTCCCTGATGCAGAGTGCCTCCCCATCTCTCCTGTAGCCCCCTTCAGGTACTGGAAGGCTGCTATAAGGTCTCCCTGGAGCCTTCTCTTCTCCAGGCTGAACAACCCCAACTCAGCCTGTCCTCTTTTCTAGCATTGCAGTTTCAGGACTCTGCAGGAGTACAATTTAAAAGTAGAGATGAGAATACAAGTTCTGTTTGCATTGTGCTACTGCAGTAACACTTACTGAAATAATATTAGCGTGCATGCGGTAAAGCTGCCACTTAATTCAATGTAGGATTCTGGAAAATGCAGTAACGTTTCAGGTGAAGCAGCATCTGCCACTAGCTAGTAAAAAGCAAAGATCTTTTTGTAAACTGCAAAATTTTCCTGGAATTTAGCCAGAAGTTGTGTTCCTTAAGGTTATAGCTGCATTAGTGGTACATATTAGTTCATATGTCATTTTCTTTACCTATTTTATCTACATCCTTGGAGCTAGATACAGGTCTGTTAGTGTCTAGTAAATTGGCTCTTCTGAGGATACTTTTATCAAGAATTAGAGATAGAAAATTGAAATTAAAGAATTCCTTTTAGACTTTGTGGTTCATCCACTGTTTTGCTCTTGAATTAATGAATGCTCAGTGCAAAACTGCAACTGAAAAATTAGATGCCATTGAAAGGGAAACACAAGTATGTTTTATGGATAGTTTGTTTTTCTTGCTTCCTCGTGATTACAAAAACATTGTATTTTTGGGAGAGTGAGAGAACGTTCTAAGGGCAGCTGTCAGAACCACAACACAGACTTGGTTTAGTCACCGGTCTTTGTGCAAATTGACTTCTCTTGTCTCCCCCCCTTCCCTACTGCTGTAGCTAAAAGTGGTTTTCTGAGTTTTGGAGTCCCAGAGCCTGTGACCTCAGTTATGTGGGTATATTCTGTGAGAATTAATAGTGCCTGTGGAATTCAGAGTTGATAAATGCTACTATTATTTTACAATTCTATATTAAATGTTACCTGTATTACCCTCTCAGGACAACACACTGCACTTCTAGGGAAGAAACACATAACATGACATGAAGAAAATGAGAACATATTTAAATAGAGTGTCTCCAGGATAGTCTAGGGAGAGATTAAACTGGAATTCAGCTGAAGTCTTTTGTAGGTACGTGCACTAGTGAAAAATTAACAAAATGGGGGAGTTAAAGGGATATGCTTAGCTTGCCATTTTTCCCTCAGCTGGTAAAATTTGGTGTATCATTTCTAATATAATGTCATTTGAGTATTGTGTCCTGTTTTGGTTTGCTTTTAGTTTCTTTGAGAAAGTAATTCCAAGGCTTCTTTTCTTTTCCTGCTGTTGTTGGACAGGGTTTCTCTCAGCAATGTCTAACTGGTTAACTTATGATGGAAAAAGTGCTGTGAAATACAATGTATAAATAAACAAAACTAGAAAGGCTTTTTATGTGTTTGTTCCCCCCTAACTTCTTTCTGTGATTATAATCTCAGTGATTATTTATAACTGTATGAAAACAGTGTCTATCTGCATGAATACCGAGAAGACATGCCTGATTTAGTTGTGCATATGAAGAAAGGGAACTACATAAAATATTTTTCATTCCTCTTGCTAATTCTTGATTGAAATCCATCGAGCATTGTTATTCTTCTGCTGGTAATGCACAGGCAAAAGACCAGACTTTCACCAAAGACAATTCTTTAATTCATACTTCAGAGGATAAAAACATAGAACATATTATCTTACTTCATGGGTATGTATGTGCATAGATAAATGTGTGTTGGTTATAATGGATAGTGATACAGTAAAACTCTGGATAGAGTAAAGCAGGAAGAAATCCCTAGTGGCACTGCAATATGTAGATTGTAGTTACAGTTAGAGAAAACCTGTTTAATCTGTGAAATTAGCACTTGCTGTTTGTAGGCATACAACATATAAGTGCTGGCACCGCCTTTTCTCAGGGAGGCAAGAAGTTGTGCTACTTAATATGCTGTAGGACCCATATGGCATGTGAAGGAGATAACCAGAACATAGCTGGCTTTGAGAGTTTGCAGCAAAGGCAAAGGATTTTATGTGCAAAGGATCAGGCTTGTATTGGATTCTCAGTACGGGCAGCATAAAACTTTAATTTCCTTATAGAAGCAGAGCAGTTTGAAGTGATAGGTTTGACAGTGAAAGCTGAGTATTGGCTTTCTTTTTAATTTATTATTTATAATTTAGAAAGTTGCTATTTATTTTACAGTATATTTTAAAAATATTACTTATTATTTAAAATAATGGAGTAGTGTTTGCAGTACAGTTTAACACAAATAGATATATATCCATTGTAGAAAAAAAGTCTATGAAGAAAAGAATGTAGATTAGATTTTGATCTGTTCAGTTCAGTCTATTCTTGGGAGCCTAATTTGTATGGATGATCATAAAAATAATTTTGGGGAGGGAAAGAATGTATCCAAAGCAGTTTCTGGAAAATGTCATTAGCAAGACTAAATAATACTCCTCCCTTAAAAATAAAATCACAGTAAAGCATCCTGCAGAGAGTTTTGCTCTTTGTAGCCAAACCGTAACTGTTCATAGGCAACTGTTGGGAGTCCAGACAAGGAATATACTAATCTCTCTCTGCGTGGGGCAAGTCTAGTTAGGCACACACACAACTTTGTATGATTCTTTAATTCATATGTGCATTTTCAGTGCAGTACTTTGAGGATTAACACATGTTGTGCCTATTCAGTACCTGTGCCAGCAGGTGCTTAATGAAAACTGCATCTTGAATTATATCGTAGAACTCAGCTTCCTGGTTTACTCCCTTTGACTTGAAGGACACAACCAGGATAATTGTAAATGGTTTTAATACATTTTAAGCTGTATCGGAACATTTTTTTTACTGTTTTTTTGGTGAATAATTACAGCAGCTCCTATTAAGAGTATTGTATTAATATTACTTTGTGTCTTTAGAAATGCAAAAATATGGGAGAAATTACATTTTGTTGCTGTAGTGTTATTGAAACCTTTTTCTTCAAGATAGGAAGGCCCATCAAAACTTCTTTTTAATGAGTTATACCTTGGGAAAGGTGGAAGAATATGTGAATAATACAGTAACTACCACTGGTTGGTCATATGTTAAAAAGCTGGTACTTCCTTACCAAAATGGTAGGCACATCGCTACTTGGAATAGTGAGTTGTGAAGTTTTAAAAGAAGTAAAACACAAATCAGATTCCATCATGGGTGTGCTTTTCTTCTTAATTAAAATATATTTTGCCAGTGACAATTATAGGCTTTTTCACTGTTGGATACGCTGCTGCTTGTGTCAGCAGTAGATTTTTGCACAGCTCTCACATGGGAAGAATGAGGAAATGTATTTCTGCATAATGTTCTGAAGAGGTAAAAAGTGAGTTCAGCCACTGAAAAAGGAAGGTATCATGTCCTGAAAATAATTTGTACGGAAGATGGTTAGAATTTTTCAGTGTAGATTTTGGCACCAGGTCTTCCTTAAAGCAAGGTTACAGACCTGAGGATGACACTTAACAAGTGTGGTTCTAGTTTCCTGAAGCTAAAACTACCTTCCCAACAACTTTCTAACATGGGAAGATGGTGTATTTTTGCTTTTGATACCTGGATCTTTGGAGTAATTAAAAACATAGCAAATGTTATTATCTCTGGTTGGATTTTGGAGCTCAGTGATGTAATGTTAAGTGCACTGAGCAGCTCTGGTACAACCTTTGAAGAGTCTCAAGGGGCAATTTGGGATTGTTCCTAGGTAACAAAGCATAGTGTAAAAGTGTTCACCACTTAGTTTCTTGCATTCAATGCAACAGGATTTCTTTGCTTCACATACTTTTGCTGGATCTTGCAGCAACTGAGAAGACAGTCGGTGATGAAAACCAGAAGGTGTAAGTTACGTAATTGTTGCAAAGACCATCAAAAGACTGTATTCCCTCTATACAGTGTGGCATTGTCATGCAGTGACGGAGATTCATTATTCCATTATCATCTCACATGGACTCTTTTCTTGATTTTGATAAAAATAGTGGTCACATTAGTAGTGTATAAAGTCAAGGCCACAGAGCTTAATTAGATTGATACTTTAGGTTGGTGCATTGCACGCTTATGAGATTTAGCTACAAAAAGGTAAAGTCTTTTGCTTTTCTTAAAGTTTTCTAATCAGTATGAAAGTGCATGAGCCATGCTGTTTGTAAATACAAATGTGGCATTCTTTCATAAGGGAGAGTTTTTGAAATAGCTGCAGTGAAAATCTGAGACTCAGAAATAGAAAATTTTCCAATTTGTTTAAGCAATGTTCGTATTTTGAACACCATGCCACTGAAAACAAACCTAACAAGAAAAAATTAAGTGAGCTTCAGACTTACCTTTGGACATTAGCTGAACAATAACTGTTATGGATAAGAAGCTTTTTCAGATGAGACCTCATTTTAAAATTGCCTTCACTTAGATCTATCTTGTATGGAATCATTTGGTACTGGCCTCTGATGAGTTGAGATGTTGGCTTTGACAGCTCAGTGGGATTTTCAGATACATCAGTACTGAAGTTTGACAGTGCTTGTGTTCCTTGAGGCATGAAGAATAAAAGTAATTCTGAACAAAATTGTTTTTCTTTCTTTCAGATTCACTGATAACGTCCAAACCAGAGACTGCTTATCGTTTTCTGTTCCAGATGCGATGTCAAAGCAAATAAGGGAGACTTAGAAGTAGTGTGACTCAAAAAAGAAGTATTTTGGTAAGTCACCTAATGTGCATTAAGAAGTTGAGAAAGTGATCTTTCACTTGAACAGATTTTTTTTTTCTGCTCTTTGTAGTTAAAGTATTAACTTTTGAGTTATAATTAAGAAACATTGCTAAAAACACAGTAGGCTGTTCACGTTTTGGAAAGTGCTTATTCTTTCAGAAGGCTAGCAAATCAAAACCAATACCTTCCTGCAAGGTATGCTTAGTTAGAACATCCTGCCACAGCCTACATTTCTGGAAAACTTAGAAGTCTCTCAGCATTGCATTCTGATTTTGGTCAAGTGTAACACAGTGCTCTTCCTATCTATGGAGCTTCCACATTCTTTCAGAGTTGATTATTCACATGTTTCAGTTAGAACATATTTCTTGGTAAGCCTACATTCCCTCAGCGTGTCAGAAGGAATATTCTCATATTCAAACTCTACTGAATAACATAATCTGCTTGTGGAGTTTATCATTGCCTTCCAAAATATGTATTGATTACAGCAGCATTTAAATAAAACAAGTCCCAAACCACACATCTAGTTTTTGTGTATTCACTATCTAAATATGCTTTACAGGCATATTTCCCTCCTGAACTGGTTTTTAATGTGGTAACCATATGGCTTTAATACTATTAGTTCTTAAATTTACTGATACTCGCATTCTGGCGTGCACAGTTCTCTTATACCTCAATGACTGTTTAGTTGTGCTATTATAGCTAACAATATTGCTTGACTTTATTAGAGCCTACTAATTTGTTTAAATGGGATTGAGAGATCACATAGTTACCCTACACACCAGTAGCAGGCAGTTCTGATCTGTATTTTTACATACTTAGATTAATGTATATTACAGAATATCTATGCAGGTGATTAAAATAAAAAGCTGTGTAGCTCTTCTGTGTCACTGGAAAGTAGTGTACAGGTATGTACCCTACTCAGGTCAGGCTGCATGTGAACACATAGATATCACCTAAAGATAAATTGCATATACAAGACAATTTCTGAAGAGCAAATTGTATTATATTGTCATGGGCTCCTGTCTCATTTTTATTAATGTCCCAAATTTGAGAATCCTAACTGAAACAAAAGGTAGTTTCTTATTATAATGCCTGGTCATGAGACAGTGAGCACCCTTTCTGAAGCAAAATTCTTCCTTATTTTTCTACTGTGTAGAACTTTTCTATCTACATACACACCCCACATTTTTTTCCCAGTTTCTTATAATCTCCTGTTTCTATAACTGCGGCATTTTCTTGGTGTTCTTTATCCCAGTTGGGCCCAAGTAATAAACAGAGACTAGAGACTAAACTGCTGACATCTTTGTAAGTAAGGAACAGATTATGTCTAGTGTTGTACCACTGTTAAGGCATGGGAGTGTCTTCCTTCACTTTCTAGCCTTCTTAACGTTGTTCTAGTCACACTGTTCCCTAACCATTTCTAGTTGACGTTGCATGTCCTCCGGACTGGTGTGCACATGCTGTTCCTTGCATGTACATGCTTTATCTGTTTAATTAAAGCCATGAAAGACATCGTGTGCACCTCAAAATACTGCTTCTTGGCACTACAGTTGGAGGAACATACCTGACATCTACTGTAATCTGTGATATGACAAGAAGAACAGAAGCTAGCTAAAAGGAGGGATTCCCAAAATCTTAGTGTGTTTCTCATAGTATGCACATGAGAAAAAGACATCTGAAAAAGCCATCCAAATGCATTTTTCTTCTGCAAATGCAGAGCCTGGGACAGAATTGGAAACAGCTGTAACCCCTGCCTCAGTGAGGTACAATACAGATCTATTTCTTTAGGGATGCTATCGCAGCAAAATAAATTGGGCAACTCCTGATCTAAGGTATTAGTATTTTGTCATCATGATGTTCTTCTGACACCCACACATAAACATTCACATTACCAGTGCATCAAAAAAGGTCATAGTTACTTAAATAAATAACATTGGTATTTTGCAAATGAGCAATTAAGTTACTTAAGAAGCCTCTTTTCATATAGCTGCTGGCTTTGATCCTTCTGTGCATTATTTAACACCCAGGACTCTGGAGAGAATTCCTTTTGTCAGATATGGAGTGTAGCTTTGCTGTGGTAACATCTCGCGTGACCTCCTCGAGCAGGGACAGAATAGACTGGAGGCTGATAGGTTTTTTTACACTGGAATTACCCTGGTTGTCCTCGCATCCTCTCTCTTCGCTCACTCCTGTCCTTTCCTACACCATTGCTTCACTGGTTTCCTCTGGTTCCTGTCACAGAAGCCTGTGGTCTCAGCACTGTATGTGCCCTCTGCAGTATCTGATTTCTGTCTCAATTGGCTTTTCCGAGGCTCTGAAAACATTGGCTGCCGTCCCCGCATTTCCTCATTTGTATCTCCAAGTCAGAACACTGCCTGCACAAAATATTTGGCTTGATGTAGGTCCCATTACATAAGTCACCACAGACAGGAGAGTGGTGAGCCTAACCTCTGAAGCTGTAAAAGCTGGTCGACAAGTGATAACATGCCTTTATATTGCAGTTTATTAGAAGGAATTCCAGGAGGGAAAAAGTTTAAAAAGAATTCATGTGAAATTCAGAATTATATTCATTTTTTAAAAAACATATATGAGTTAATGTTTACTGTAAAGTTCTTTTTTTGACTACAGACTGAACAAGGAAGGAAACAGAACATTTGAGCTCTCTCTGTAAGGCAGCTACTTTCTCTGTGCCTTTTTCTTTCCTCTATTTAATTCTCAATACCCTAGAGACACAGTTTCCTCCCTTAGCAGGGACTGTGACCTTAAAAATAGCTGGCTCCAAAACAAACACAGAAAAAAAACCCACTTCAATTGTTTCAAATACATGGTAAGTAACCAAAACTTCACCCATGCTAAAGCTGAAATTCATAATCTTTTGGAGGTGCAACTGGGACTTTTGTTTCTCGGAGTTAGCATTCCTTATTTAGTGTTCATGCTGCATGCCTTCCTGTCTGTCTCCAAAGCTTGTTAAAACATAGGATGCCAGTTGTAAGTAATTTGTCATAACTTTTACCACTCTTGCAAAATTTTTAGAGGGGACATTTCCACTTTGGATGAGGGCCAGGCAGGGCACCAAACACCTATGGAAGTGGTGATCCCAGGCTGTTTCACAGCATTCTCCTGATTTGTGCCCGTAGCCGTCACAACTGCCTGGGGCCAGCTGGAAGAGTTGGTGACTTATTGAACAGAAAGCTTGTTCTGTCGCTTTTTCTTCTTGTTTTAAAACTCCATTCTCTGATTCAGCTGCATGAAGGAGGAGGTGGTCCAGCTTGGACCTCCCCTCTGCATGGTATAACCTCATCCATAAGCAGTCTCATTGCCACTGCTGCCTCCACATCCGTCTGCAACTGGACCAGAGTTCACAGTTTATACAGAAGCTTTTTCCGAGAAAAGGACTTACCATCAAGCAGATTTAATGGGGGTGTGGAACCAAGCCCAAACCTATTACATTAATGGAAGGCTTGTGTCCATATGTTAAAGAGGTTGTTAACAGCTATACTCTGCATTTCGCTGAGGAGCTCTTGGTTGTATATTACCAGTAAGGACAGAAGGACAAGGAAAAAGGACATTCAAGGCTGCAAATTAAATCCCCTCTGACAGGCAAATATTGCAGAGGAATATTTTCAGAGTCAGGCCAATGCCCTTGTGTGGAAAAGTTAGTCAGGTCTTACAAATACCTCTCATTGGGCAAAAGTGTCTTTTGACCTTGCTTAGGAAGGTTTAAAACTGGTACAGATTCAAGAGGAACAGTCTGCTGGGTCTTCAAACACATTTCAAACCCTTCTCCCACAAACAGACACCGAGTAGCTCTTGCGCAGACTGTCGCAAAATCCTCGTATTCCCACTGCTTTTCGAAGGCTGAGTTCATATTGCAGTGGTGAATTTTCTACCTTTTCCCACATGAATATGCCAGCTATATCCGTATGGTGTAGCAAATACGTAGGCACTGCAGAACTTTCCTCTGAATATAATCTAAAATCCTTCATTTATTTAGAACAATATGTGTTATAGTGTTTTGAAGCCTCAGACTAGGACTATGAAAGTTTTTTGATTAATGCAGACATCTTGGTCTTTAGGTGTAGGGGAAAGAGGAACAGCTAGTAAATGAGCAGGGGGAAACAGCAAAAGAACATTTTGTGTACTTTTCCATCTAAGATACAGCAGGGTTTGGGAAGGTTTTTTCAATCCGTCGTGTTAGCCTAATCCACAGGGAACTCATTTTGAAATTAAATATACCAAAGTATTTATGATTTACAAAGAGGGAAAAAATAAAAGCCACAAAAAATATCTTGTGTTTGATCTATTTGTCACTATGAAAATATTGACAAAAGGCAAAAGAATGGCCTTCACTTAGCTTATTATTGTTGGCTTGCTTTAACGCTTTCTTATTAAGAGCAAACGCCTATTAAGATGTGAGATTAACTCTTTCACAGTTGCAAAGGAATAGAAGATGGAAACTTTGAATGTAAAAGTCCTGTAAAGAATGAGTCTAAACTGGGTGATCTGTATGTGTTTCCTACTCAGAAATATGTAACGTGGCAGAGGGAAGCTTTTAAAAGTAAAAAACATGTATGGAATAGTTTGTGCAGAATTTATGCTTCAAAATATCTTTAAAAAGCAGCCTCCCATGTAAAATCAGAAACATGGTGTTGATTACACAGTTCTAAAAGTACTTCAGAAAATAAATACTATGTGGGGAAAAAAAAGAGCATAAAACTCTTCTAAACTCTGAGTGTGCATGTGTAAAATAAGAGTCTGTCTTCACTGAAGCATTAACTACAGACTCAACTGAAGTGCTACTGGGACCTTAACTTCATTCACCCACAAAAACCTCTAGTTTTGTGGAGCAGTGCTTTTCACTTGAGTCAGCTGGTCCTTTGGGAGCCTGTTTTGAAAAGCAAGTGCTACCGATGTTGAAATTGGTAATGCAACAGAGAAGTGAAAAGAGGCTTCAAACTTGAGTTAACACAGTGCATCAGCTGCTAATCCAGTCATGCTGTGCCACTAATCAAATCATCCTGGTAGTCGAAGTGCTGTTTTTTGATCTAGTCACTGTCACATAAGTAGAGAACTAGGCTGAAGCCCAGGCCAGAACTGCATCGTAGCAGAACATACCCAAGCCAGCTTCTGGCTGGCTGGTCTGGGTCCCAGGCACCATCTGCATGTGGCAGTGCAAGAGATCAGCTTCTAAGGCAGATAAACCAGTCCCTTGCAAACACCATGCTACAGTGGTTACGCCGCTGCTAATACTACCCATGCCTGTTAGTTTGAAGCCTGCTTAGGTAGCTGAAAACTCATTAAGGCTGGCAGGAGAATGATTACCTAGCTCCGGGTTAGTAATGTGATGCCTAATGTTGCAGAGGAGGCAAACCTGAAGTTTAAGCTGATCATTGTCACTTTACAGAGAGACAGATGTTACTGTTGCCAGCCCAGAATTCTTAAAAAAAAAAACAAACAAAAAAAAAAAATTTGCTAATTTGAACTATTTATTCCAATAAATTCCCATTAAATTAGCATTAATAATGAAACTAATTGTATTGTTATCACTGTAGTATCTGAGGAAGCCTGTTGGCCAGAATGTCGTACGAATAGGAATGTCTGTTGGGATATTTAATTTCATCTCCTGTGACAATGTGTGATTGTTCTCTTTTGTACATTTTCTGTTAACTATTAGTGGTCTGTATAACTTTGCAAAATAAGTAGAAGTCACTCCAGGCCAGCACAAAGCACACAGAAGTCTCTGTCTAAAGAACACTAACATGCAGGGAGAATTTTGAGAGTTAGTGTTTCACTCCAGTGAACTAAGATGTTCACATGTTCTTTCCCAGATTTTCCCACCAGGCTTTGGTTATTTGTACTGACCAATACACTTCCATGTCTCTGTAATTAAGAGTCAACTTTAGGATTGCTACTTACACTACAAGGACCTGATCCTGCAAAGGCATACCTCCTTTGGGCCATCTGTGTCGTCTTGGTTGGAGACTGTTTGCTCAGATGTACAGGATCTGCTCTCCCTTGGCACTTCACGAGCCTTTCATCACTACCTCACATCAGATTTTAACTGATGCCTTGGTCTCAGTAGGTATAGAGCTCTTAGCAGTTAAGACCGTATCCTGACAATACTTACATTGTGCATTGTGTTACACTTATTTTATTGGAGCCCAATTGAGAGACACAAGTTTTAATTGGTTTACCATGGAGACACAGAAGGAAGTTATGGAGGTATGAGGTATTGGTAATAAACCTTATAATAAGCACTAAGCTTTTGCTTGGAGTTGTGGACCAGAAATACCACTTCCTTGAAAAGTTCACATAGTGTGCAGGGTTCTCCTTTTTTTTCCTTGGCTTCTTTTTTGTGTTGTATTATTTTTTGTCTTTGGAGTTGTGGGGTGGGTTTCTTTGTCTCAGCAACCTGCAGTATATAAAATATAGGAGGACAATGCTTTATTAAAACAATTCTTTTAGTTGTCACGGCAACTGGTCTTACATAAATTATGAAGAGAAGAGTAATGTATATGAAGAGATACATTAGGTCATAATGGTATCCAGTACTTTTTAAACTAACAAGAAAGTACTCTGGGGTTTGTTGTTGCTGTGGTTCATTTTATTCCAGATTATTTTTACAACTTTGGTATTATCCAGGTTCACAATCAAAAACCATAGCACTTGTACGCTCACAGATTTGACTGTCTCTTGTCTATGTAACTATTAAACTCCTCCATTAGGAAATAGATTTGTCAAAAATGGACACAGAACTATATACTAAAAAGCCAGATGTAATACTTTGTGATTCTCCACAAGACTTCACTCAGTCAGATAGGCACCAACTACAGTGTTAGGGAGAATGCTGCAGTGGCTCTGAGGTGATGTGTTTGAAGACCTTTTACAGCTTTGCTGTGTTAAAGGATAATTGGAGGCTGGGAGGGGGGAAGGATATTATTCTAGCATCAGCATATAAGATTCCCAGCATTTGCAAGTGGTTAAGGAATAGTTCACCAAAGGAGTGGAACCCCAAAGACCGAAAATGTACTGACAAAATTTAGGAGTTTTCTCTTTGGTGATTTAACAGTAGAATAAGAATTAAACAATACTCTTTATTTACTGCTCAAAAAAGTTTACAACACTTAAGAAAAAAAATGTGTCAAAGAAATGTGCCAGAATTAACATGCTTAGTCTTTTTATCCCCATTATTTGATTTTTAGTATAATTTCTAAACCTTTCTTCCAACATTTGCCAGGTATTTTTTAATCTTTATTCTCATCTGTCTGTAATCATCTCACTTTTCCTTTCCTGGTACCTTTCTCTTTTTTCTGCTTACAGTTCTTCACTCTTTTGTTTCCTGCATGCCTAAATTAATTTTCACTTTTTCCCTTACAACTATAACCACTGCATGTAGATTATCCTGTTTTCAGTGCTATTAAGAAAAGCCCTTTCAAAATATAAAATCCTATAAAGCCCCTACAGGATGCGATTATTCTAATGTACAGCAAACCAAAGCTGATAAGTTGTTTGGCTGTAGACCACTGGTGCCCTTGCGAATGATATTCTTCCACACTGGTTTCCATCTCTCGCTTACAAGCTGCTCTTTATTTTGACCAGAACACTGGGGCTGCTCAAAGTATTCTGCATCAGCTAGCTAACAGACACCAAACAGCACAGAGATTCACACTGTCATTAACTAATACAATACCCCTCGTGAAAGTGACTCCAAGCTGTTTCATCAGCCTTGAAAGCTTGCAGTGGTAGAGGAGATGACTGAAAAGTGCTATTTGAGTAAAAATACTGGTTCAAACCTTAAATACACGATTGTTATGTCTTTTTTTTATTCCAGTTCTCCAAATTTAAGGGCTAGAACCAACTTCTCTTTCATTCCCTCCTGATTGTTGAAAGTAAGCCTTGGTAGCCTTGGTGGTTCTAGAAAAGGGGCTGTGATGGCAGGGGATGGCACCGCATAACTTCTAGAAATCAGTGTGAGTAGATGCAAGAGCAGCCATGGGCAGCAATGTTAACAAGGACTCTACAGTCCACCCCAGGTACCTCACTTAGGTGAGTCAGAAGTGTAGTACAACTATGCCTCTAACATACCTCCCTATATGTTTTTATTTGGATTGAAGTTAGACAGTAGGGTGTGTAGACTTCTGCTTTTTCAAATGTCAGCGGGTGAAATTCAGTATATTCTTCCCAGGAGCTCATGCAAACGTTTTTTTTCTTAATCTTTGCCTTGCTGTGTTTAAGTTTGCAGCTGCTGGATTCTACTTTGAGTTTCAATTTCAAAGGCACCCAGACACTCTTTGTGAAATATCACAGAAACCACTGAACTTCACCTGGCTTTGCAAGGAAATCTTGTCAAACCACGAGTTTCCCACACTTCCAGTGTGAAACCTTGTGTTACCTCAGAGCTGTTTTCTCCCAGCTTGGATTGGAGTTAGCTTAACTCTGAAGGATCACAACCCTTAGGGTGCTTCTTCGTGAGCTTTGCCCTGCTTTCAAGTTTGTAACAAAACTCAGAATTCTTTCCACAATTTTGGGGTTTTGTAACAAAAGCTGCTGTAATCAACGTTGCTTTTAAATTGGTGTGTTTAGAGATGGGTCGTAACCTTTGAACATAGCATCTGTGTAGTAAGCTTGGCAGGCATCCGGATTTTGGCAGGTTTGTTCAAGTTTTGAAAGAGCTGTCCCACCTGTTGTCACAGTAGCGCGGCAGATTGCTAGCCCCACTGCAAAGATACAGGACGCCGCAAAATATGTCTCGGAGAAATAACATCTCCCATAAAACACAGAGGGCTATATTGTGTTGTAAGAGACAGCCTTCACGCGAGCACTGACAGGGGCCGTGTAGCAGCTGGACTCTTCAGACGTGTCTCTCTCAGGGCTTGTTGTAGCACAGTCTGGAGTGGGACCTCCACCATATGTTAACAGCATCGCACATGTGCCTGTCCGGGCTGCTCTGGCTCTGCTGAGGGTACAGGCTGCAGGAATAATTCTCCTTCTGTCCTTTTATATATACTACAGGTCTAGGTGGCCCAAACAAATCACCTTTCACTTGCTGTATCTCTTAGTGGCTTGTAAGGGAAGGGTCAGTGCGTAGCTTGGAAATTTCTCACACGTAAAAGCACAGAGAGATGTATTGTTACTGGTAAATGTGCCACAGTCCTCTGTAAACTGTAGGCTAAATTCTTCCCTCTTCTGAGAACATTTTACCTGGCTCTCTCTGGGGCCTCAGATTAGTTTTCTTTCAGTGCAGTCAGGCACACTAGCTTTCTTCCGTTTACCACCAAGAGATAGAATTTCAAAATAAGCTTCTCCAGAGCATTTTTCCAGGTAGCTGGTTCAGCCTGCCACAGGCACTCTGAGAAGGGTTACCTACCTTTGGCTTTTGTGGGCCAGCCATTTCTTCCCCTTCAGTTGCCTGCTTCATGACCTGGTTTGCTGAATATTAAGTAGCAGCATCACTTGGAGTGCAAGTCTTTGTAAGAAAAGAGAAGCGGGAACAGAGATGCATTACTTTAGCCTTCTCAAGTCAGTGTATCTGTACGTTGCCTGTGTTTTCAGCATGTCTATGTAATTATTCATTGCCTGTTTTGTGGATTTGAGTTCTATATTACAAGTCTCTCAAAATCAGAGGTGCATTAAAATTAGTAATGATTTTTTTATTATTTTTGTTAAACCTATAACCCCCCTTTTCAAATGTAACGTTAGCCCAGCTTCTTTGGTCATTTTGTATAATTAAAAAATGTAAGAAAAATCCCATCAGACATTTTTTATTTATAGGAGGGTGACAAAAATATAGGTTTTCTATGTGAAGAGTTGTTGTAGGTTTGTTTTTTCATTTGGGTTTTTTTTTCCTCAGGGAACAGTGTAAAAATGTCTGAATCTCTAAACCTGAAATTTGGCAGGTACTTAAATCTTTAATGAGCAGCGTGTGCTTTGCAGTTTTTCATAAAGATTTGCATATTTGCTTCTTAGGATATGTCGGTTGCTAATACTTCTAGGAGCAGTCTGGTGGGCACACAATTAAAAAAAAAGGAAAGTGCTTATTCATTCTTGGGGTTTTTTGCTTTTATCATCTATGGTATTACTTTGTTCTGCTTTTGCTGTCTCTGGCTTATTACGCATTAGATATATAGTTAAATTTGAATGAAAAGTTATCTGCAGGGATGGAGGTAGGCTCCATTTTTAAAATGTTCATTTGCTGATTTTTTTGCAAGTGCTTTAAAAGCTGTGCTGAAGACTGTAACGTTCCTGGAGCTGTAACAGAAAACACTAGCGTCTGGACTTTCAAGGGAAGAATGTGGTTAAGATTATAGTGACTGAGTCACTGTCAATGGGTGGTCTTGAGTCCATATGGCACACAGTAGGCAGGGGCACAGAAGAGCCTTTGCTCAGATAGGTGACGAGCTGCACTCGCCACACTGAAAGTGTCTGAAGAGGGCTGCCCTAGACTATATTTTGCCTGCACGGGGGTAAAATACAGTCAGGTTGCTTCGCAGTGCAGCTTTATTTTAACTTTGCTACAAAATAAGAGAAAGGGTTTGCTTAAAAGCTCACTCGTCGCAATGCTAAACGCTCCTTTTAGCTCCTCGGATTGCTTCTTTTCAGTGCATTTTCATTGTTCTGTCAGGCTTTTAATGAGACAGTTACAAAATGTCTGCCTTGCTCTGACCGCCATTTTGTAGCCTGATTGTTGGGTTATGAAGACTGTGAGAAATAGAAAATAAACAGCGTGGCACGGAGAAGATTTCTAAAGGAGTACAAAATCTGCACGTTTTATTTAGACGCTTAATTGTTGCCGACTGGCTGCATTTAAACAAGTGACTTTACAGTGTCTGGAAGAAAACCAGCTCCCGAATTTGAGGAGCTGACCTTGGGTAGATGCCATCAACTGTTCTTTTCTATTGGCACGAACATGCTGCTGGCAGGGTCTCCCTGTAGCTGCAGTCGCTCACCCAGCTCTGAATCAGAATGTGCTTACACTGTACTGGGCCACCAAATTATGCCGTTTATTCCCAATATTATTTGCAGCCCCTTTGATAACCAAGATTTGATCTAGAACATACAGAATATTTAAAAATAAGGATCTTAAAAAATGCTATCATTATAATTAAGCTTCTCCCATAGAGCAATGCATAATGTGGCTCAGAAAAAAAGGGGGGGAGGCTACCAGTTTGCTGAAAGCAATCAAAAAATGCACAACAGGAATTGAAAGGACACTATGGAGTTGTTAGGGTGGTCCTATGGACACGATACTCACTGTGTGAGGAGTGAAGTTAGTGGCAATTACTTGCTTCCTTGATGAAAACCTCTGTTTTGTGCATATACCGTGGGCAAGGGGGGAAGGGGAAGGGCACTTTACATTCACAGTAGGGTGCAGCTTCAAAGCTGTTTAAAATTCTGCCATATCTTAATGATAATAGTTAATCCCAGTATCAGAACAGTACTTCTATTTTTAAAATGCAGTCAATCAATCATTTTAATACATTGCGCCTTTAGTGCCAAGCACTTCAGAAAATGGTGTGTACAGCAGTAAAAATAAAGTATCTGAAACTCCTTCTGTAGAGTCATTCTTCCTTTCTTTCTCACCCATACACGTACAGTAAAATCTCAAAGCTACAAGAAAAATCAGGAATTACCTACCAGGGAGTAAGTCCTCTGAACAAGACCGGTTGCCAGGTAGGGCATTGCTGTCATGGACTGATCAAGGAGGGACAGAGAAATTGCCACACCTGACTGAAGTTCTCTCAAGAAACACAGCATGTGCTGTTTTGTTCTTGGGTTTTGTTGGGTTTTGGTTTTGGTTTTCGAGGAGGGAGTTACATACAGATGCTAGACTTTCTCTTAAGAATATTACACTGAAAATGGCTTCTTTCTGTTTTCTTCTGAGGATAGCTTCCTATCTCTACCATGCTCTTGCAGAAAGCTGTTTGTATAGATGTAATACAGGTTGTAGGTAATTCAAGTTCAGTTTCTGCCTCTGCCAAAGTGCTTCACACAGAAGCACAGAAGTGCATTGTACATATGTTCTTCACCTGCAGAATAAGGATTAATGCTTCCTTATCATTAGTGCTTATAAATTACTTTGAAGTTCTTCCAATATGCTGCAAATATACCTACCACTGTTCATAGTGGTAAAAATATGAACTACATGACTCAGCCATGTTAACAGTGTATTAACTGGGAGGATTTTTAACATAACTTGAATATAAAAGTATCAGTGCTGTATTCCAGCAAATAACCAACTACAGTGAGAGCATAGCTCTGTAAGTGTATTACCTATTACTTCCACGTGGATTGTCTCATGAGTGAGCTTTTTCTTGGGTCATTAATTTTCTGAGATGGACCCTAACTCTACTGATGAAAGGCTTTGATTTTTTAAAAGGATCATCAAGAAACAGTGGTGTTTTCAGTCATCAAACACGTAGGACTATCACATCGGACCAAAAATGCCCAAAATCATCTCACGTGAATTATGAATTAATATCAAACATTCTTGTTGCCTCAACAATAAAAAAGGGAGAAGTTCTGAAAGTGATTTTTAATTTCAGTTTAACAGTAGCTTCCACAAATAGGTATTTATATAATGAAAAATAACTCAGTACAAAGCAAGTTTAGTTGAGGTGAAACTGGAGACAAAGGTGAAAATGACTGGGACTCAGATCATAGGTTACAGAGATAAGACATCTGGATTTCCAGTCAATTCTCTGAAGGTGTAACTAAGAGTTAATAAGGTTTACTTTCCTCCGACAGAAGTGCGTTTTTTACTCAATGTCTGAAATCTAGGCTTCTTGGGGAATTAATACGTGTTTTTCCATTAATTCAAAATAAGCACCTTGGAACTACAAGGCAGCTTAAGATAGTACTTCCTAGCCTTATGAATTCATAACTGTAATAGCATATTTTTGTGATTTTTGCATATAGATGCATCCTTCCTAGGGACAGCTACCTCAGCAAGCAGAATACAAACATTCATGCCAAGACTTCTTTAAAACTTATAAAAGCCGTATCTTAGGCAATATCTCAAAGGTTTTTTTTTTTAAAGTAGCAGTAATGAGGACTTATATTTTGTGTTTGTCTCATCCACTAGGTCCCTTCCCATTACATGTTTAATTTTAACAGGCAGCAAGCATGTTCCACCGCTTCCTTCAGATGCATGTGCATTGCTGACATCTGGAAAGCAGCCATATGGGGTTCCACACATAGTTTTTGGAAACACCATTTGCTGGTGGAATGATCCAGAGCAGACACCTCTTTTGGCAGAACTTTATTGCCATCTATTTTTAGTTGAACTCTTGTACATCAGATTACTGTGTGTGAGCCACAAGATTATGGCTTGTAGACAGACGCTCCAGGAAGGAAGGAAGATTTCTCTGTGTGGTAGATAGTGCTTGGGAGTGAGTTATCTGCACGTACATTCCATGACCTGCCTCTTTCTCATTAGTATAACGTCACAAATTATATTCAGAGTTAACAAAGAAATTGAAAGGAAAGTCAGACTTGCACTGTCCTTTCCATTATCCTCATGCACATGGGAGAATGGAATCAACTTGGGAGGACAGTGCTGGCCAGAATACTCCAGTTCTAAAATAGACAAAGCCAAGGAATGGCCTAGAGTTTCCCTAAATGCTAAGGCAGTGGAGCAAAGGAAAAACTGCATAGGTTCCCTGCAAAATTTTGCAGTCTCTGTTCCTATATGAAACCACCTTTATCAGAGATTTGCAGAAACAGCTCAGTTTTAGGGATGTTGATGCTCATTATGCTTTTGTAAGTCATTGCACGTTTGTATGTCAGATAAATTTGTAAGTATATATGTTTTTAGTTCATCATACCTAAATGCCTATGGCGTACATGAAAGGATTAATATGTCTCTTAGTAGAGTATGTTGTTAGTGTATGTTTTGGAATTCAGCCTACGGTTCCATGCCTTGTTTGTGTGATTGTTAGGGGACAGACAATCACAGTGGAGTATGTCAAGCATCTGATTCTTTTCTGAGCCTTTTCTGAAAAGGAGATGCAGGAAGAGCATGGCTTAAGTTGTATTTGAATATTTGTGCCATTTGTGCAAAATGTATCATATGTTAACCCCACACACTTGTCTGAAGCTCCAAAACACATAAAGAACCTCCATGGAAAATCTCACTTTCTTTCATGAAGATGCTTGGGCTTATTTTGTAATAGATTTTTTTTCAAAAAAGAAAAAAGTAAGACCTTCCTCCTCTGAATGTAGATTGCAAGTTTTTGCAAGCAATTAGTTTGCACAGTGTTTGGACACTCAAAATGACTTTATAGATCAGCAGTGTCTAGGAATGTAAGCTAGTGCCAGGTGAATGGCCAGCTTTCATTCCTTTCCCATAGTTAATGTCAAAGGGTCAGAAATGATCGGATCAGTTTTTTAAACAAAATTGTAAAAATTGCAGTGCCTATGTTTCTGGGAGCGAAAAGACTTGATAACAGCATCAGCGGTGTTAGACTTCTTATGGTGATGACTTTTAACTTGGGTATTTTTTGTCTGATTATTGCTTCTTGACATTACTTTGCTGGAGTCACACATTTAAAAAATCCCAGGGAGAAGAACCTCAAACAAATGCCAGCATTTGAAGGTCGTTACCATTGTTTCCCTTTGATATTAGACACCTGTTTCCATGCAGCAAGAAGGGTTTTTTTGCTTCTACTTTATCAGGTCCCAGTTATGGTAACATGTATATCTTGAGTAGATGTACTCAAGATCTAGTCTGGTATCCAGATACAGCTATAAGCCTTTAAAAATTACACTGCATGCTATACCAGTCTTTCTATCTATATTGATCATTTTTTGATAACACCATTCTTAGAGTACTTGTGTTACTAGAGAAGATATAAATGAATTATTTGTGTATTCTCTATGCCTTATTAAAGCAATCCTATGTATTATGTTCCCATCTTACTCTAGATATTGTGAAATACTTTATCATGCAGTGTGGATAGCTGAAGTCATGACAATCCTATTCATCCTTTCTACTTTAATACTTGGTGTTTATGTTAGAAAGAGCATAGTTTTTCTTACATGAATTACCAAGTAGGTGAGTGTTGCAATTGTTATTCAGAGCTTAGATGATTCATAGTTGATAGCAAGTGATGTTTATTTCTTAAAGAATGGGCTGTTTGTTTGGAATGTTCAGTGTTACGGTTGTGTTTCCAGTGATGATGATTTGGGGTTTGGTTTCTTTTTTAACAACTAAGGATCCTTCTAGCAAAAAAATTGATAATCCACCACCAAACTTTGTGGGTTCCTGGTTTTCTACCAGGCCAACCTTTTGTACAGATAATGTCCCACTCTCTTTGGAGGAGGCAGATTAGCATGCTGCAGAAGGCTGAAATGTTATTAAAGAATTCTGCAAGTCTGAAAGACTTTTGTGCTGAATCTTTGCATTTGCAAATTATCATTCACATAAATATTCTCGGTGAAAGTTTGTTTACAATTGGAATTCAAGTATTGTACATTCAAAGTGTCTCCCACTAGATAGCCTCAGTCTGCCTTCACTGAAATAAATCAGCCACACAGTCCAGCTGACAACGGTGCACTTTCAGTATCCAGCAGCTAGATTAGAGTTAGTTTTGTGTGGTGGCAGGGATTATAGTACCCCAGTGCATTGATGCTAGTGTTCTTAGAAGAAAAATTGTTCCACTGTAGACTTGCTATGTCCCAGTTTATCATACACATTTTATTTAAGAGCGTGTGGGTTTTTTGTTTGTTTTTGCAAAGGTGCTTTCTATGCACTGCTGATGCTGCAAGACATGGAAATAAGGAAACTTGAATGTTAACATTTCCACAGCACCATAAAAGCTTGTGGAAAATGTGTGTTTGTCAACATAACTAGTATCCAAAAACGATGCATGTACAATATATGGGCAAGGAAATACTTGAATGTTAGTAGGAAAAGCTAAGATTTTAGATTTCTTAAGTGTTATGTGTTTAAATATTCGACTTTGGTGTTGTACAAATTCTGGATTTTCTTGTTTGGATTTTTCTCCTTGCTTGCTTATGTATTTTACAGGCTCTGATTTTTTTGGCCACAATAGAGCAGACTGAATTACTTGATGTTGAGAACCTTGTTAATTTTATGGCCCATTTTCACATGGAGATCAGCTTTTATTTCCCCTCTCACTCTTTATTCTTGATTCAATTGTTAGTAAGGTTTGCTGAGCAAAAACACTGGATGTATTATGGGAAGAAATCTAATCAATGCAGCACCAAGGGACAGTCCTTCAGAGTCCTCCCTAGTGGCTGTGAGCCAGATTAGAGGTTACTATGAGGTTACTCTGTCTGACTTTAACCAAAATACCCATCTACTTCTGAAAAGGCTGCCGGCAGCCTTGTACCATCTGTAGCAGAAGCCTCATTAATATAAGCTCCCAATATGTATACACCTGTTATACTAGCCCCCAGCACAGAGCCTGTGTTTCCTATTTTAAACACTTTGCATGTCTGTCTACATTCCCTTCTGTCTGCAGTTGCTCTAGTGTGGTACTGCAGAGCAACTCATATGCAGTACCTCCAGGGAATGTGGAAAGCTAAATAAAATTGTGGCAGATGTCAGTGGACTTTGCCAAGTGCTGTTTTTCAAGTTAGGTAGTTTGAAAGATCCATTGGCTAATCCAGACTTTGTGATACAGAGGTAACCTCATTAGCAGCCTGTTTAAGTGGGCATTTGTTTAGTGCCTGCTCCTTTTCCAGGTATTGATGCGAAGAAGTGCATTGACATATGTGTGGGAAATCTTTATTTTATTTGATTGAAGCTGTGCTCCTCGCCTTCCTCACAAACCCCAACCCTTCTGTTCGTCTGTAGAGTTTAACTCCTTTTGGAGTTGAATTCTTTGAAGGATTCAGCACTTCCTTAGGGCTGTTACCTGTTTTGGCTCAGAGTTCTAGTAAATCATTTGGCAGCAAAATGACTCTAAGATAAACTTTTACACTTTTATGATATATTTGTTCAGCACATTCCAGAATATGGGTTTATCTCAAAAGTTACATATCTTCTTTGTTAAAGACAAACAAAAAGGATCAAAAGCAGTATCAGATACAAGTACTGATTCAGCACAGGAACAAAACCTTAGCGTACCCACTGAGCCATGTATTTTCTGGCTACCTAGCTTGGTTTTCCTGACCAATGCGTTGGGAATCATGTGTTTCAGTACTTCTTCTAGGCCCTTGTCATATTTTGCATCAAAGAGCACTAAGTTTGCTTCACACAGCTCTCTAGGAAAGTATATTGTTCCCCCAAGCAGGTCCAAAGATGCTGCAAAGCGGTGATGTTCTGAGGCTCTTGCCCAGGAGGCAGCAACACGCTCTTAGGTGCACACAGGTCTGTCCCAGGGGACACCCTTCAGGTAGTTGTGTGGCTCCTGTTACGTCATGCATGGAGCAAAATTTCTGTAAGCAGGCACATCTTACATTCACAGTTTTCATAATTGTTTGCACAATGCACAATTGATAATGTCTGTATTTTATTTTTGTTTACAAAACCTTTTCTGTGTAAATTTTCAGTTAAAGTATGAATCTCAGCACTAGATTTTGATGCTTAATGGTAGCCAGCAGTTCTACTGTGAAATGTGCTGCAGTGAATCAGAGAGACACTGTAGGAACTGAATTAGCTGTACTTCAGTTTCAGCGTTTCTCCATCTGCAGTCATGTTCTTCCTGCTCATACTACATTGTAGCATTTGATTGTGAATTATTATAGCCTGAGAAGTATGTGGCAATATCAAGATGCATGTATATTAAACAAAACTTTGATAAACACAGTCTCCTCAGTTAAAGGTCCTAAGAACTTAAGAATTAATAGTCTAGACCAGACCATGGGTCTGTCTGGCCTGCTGTCTTGTTTGCAGCAGTGATTAGACTGTATTTATGGAAAAAAATATAAGTGGTATGTATATGGAATAAATAGGCAGAAGTGCTGTGGTTATTCAGATTAGTCGCACTGCATGTGGAAAATCACCCTGGACTATAATTGCCAATAGGCCAGAGCATTCTTATGCTAAAACCTGCAATCTGTATGATTGGATTCACAATAACATATTTCAGCATACAGACCTGCAGTGCATCTTGTCAAACACCAGACAAGTCTGGGGTTAAGTCCACATATTCCGGCCATTTGCAAGTGATCTCATTGTATGAGCATTCATCTTCAATGACAGTAAATACAAGATTGTTCATACACAATCAATAACCTTCTCTTAATTATTTTTAGTCACCTGCTTCTTTACATAATGGTTTTGATTTGCCTTGATTGTTTCCATATTACTTCAGAATAAACCCCATTCCTCTAGTTTTTGCAGGTGTTTTGAGGACTTTCACTGTAGAAGCAATTTTCTGTTGTTGGTTGAAGTGGCATCACGTCACAAAAATTTGCATTTTGCATATAAGTGTTTTAATAACGTTGCATGGTCAGGCTGTGAAGCTCATGGAAAATAGCTGTAGTTACCACGCCTAGGATGCCTTTTGGCAAATATGAAATTATTCCAAAAAAGTTTCATAGCCAACACTTCCCTAAAATGGGATTAGTGGTGTCACTTCGTGGAGATCCTACTTCAGCCTTTTCCATTGCGTTTTGGTAGGGTTTACCTCTGAAGTGTCAGTCATGTAACTGCATTTGACCACAAATGCTATTTTCAGCTTTTGGTATGTTCTCTTACTTCCACAAAGATTATCCTGAACAGGTGAAGCCAAAATAAGTTACAGTTTTCCAATATATATTTAGGTGATACTTCTTTTATTGAAAGTTGAATAAAGTTCTATACTATTAAATAAAATTATCAGACCCAGCAAGCTAACACTGAGGAAACCAGATTGTTTACAGACAATTTAGAGCTCAAATCAGTTTGTTAAATCAGATTTCTATTTCAAGATAATAAAGTATTAGATAACCATTTTAAAGGAATAAACCTCTAGTCCAGTCATGATGGTAGAGATTATATCTCTGTAATGGGCAGCACAGGTCTGTACTCCAGTGGTGGTTAGGTTGCTTTTTAACAGTATGTCTCAGTGAAAAAATGCTTTAGTTCCTATGAAACAAAAACAAGCATTTGATTCTTTTACATGAGTGCTGTAAGTTGGGTACATTCAGAATTTTTTTTTGTGCTCTTAGCAGTGGTTAGTTGGAGCAAGACCTCTTCTATGGGAAGACAATCAACAAGGAAGTGACTTTTTAAAAGTTTCCTGTGATATGTTAGTTTATTGAAACCTAGTTGCTGTAAGCTGTGTCAGTATTCCAAGGATGTTTCTGAAAGGAAACGCTTCCCTGAAGGGGACCACTCAGAGCAAGTGCTTTTAATTGTTCATAGGAATCTGCTGCTAGTTTCAGATCTCAGATTTTCCAGTTAAGAAAAGCAAATATTTTAAGTCCATAAATCAGGTGACAGACACAGGGATCTTTGAATATCAAAGAGGAAAATTGTTAGAACTCCTCAAGAAAGATTAGACGGCAGTCTTAACTGGTACAGGGAGGAGGAGGGAAGGAGAACCTGTAAAAATTGTGAAAATTAGCACAATACTCTAGTTAAGGCTGACTGTAAATTACAGCTCACCAATGTTTTGCTGCATGGAGGAAATAATTCGTGTAGAAGTGGAGCAATGGAGTTCCACTTGCTAGAAGTCAGCTAAAAGGTAATGTAGATTCACACCTACTGCTCTTGGTGGCAAGCCCCCCCCAAAAAAATACTTGCATGCTATTGTTCAAGAGGTCAAAAAAAACCCAGCAATGGGGTTCTGGTCAGTCGTGTTGCTTTGTGGAGTTTTAATCAATTGGAAGGATAATTTTGTCCTTTCTTTCCTTAAAGTGAACATCTTGCATTGCTATTCAGTGAACTGTGGCTTTTCCATTTTAGTGGACGTTAAGCGTCAATTACACAGCGTTCGGTGTTTTGCATTGCGCTACTGTCATTATGTGTAAGAATTACTTTTAAAAAGTCATTAATTAAAACAGCAATCCTGTTGTACTGAAACTTGCTGTGGTAAAAGAGTGGCTTATCACATTGGCCTTCAAAAATACAAACTCAGGTTAAGCTAAAACAGGTACATTGATTTCCAGTGTCAGGCTTTAATCCTTGAGGTTATATTTAGCATTCTTTTTTGGTGTGTTGGATTAGAGAGGAACCACCAGCTCTATGACTTTGCCTAAAACTACATGTAGACTTGCTTAACTATCTCAGTGTGTAAAGGACAATTTTACTGTCTGTTCTAGAGATGCATTATCGTTAGTTCTCTGGCTCTCAGGCGGTATCACTTTACTGTCTCAAATACTGTAGTTAACACACTCCTGCTGTTTGCTTTCTCTTTTTCCTTTTACTCGCAGTGTTAAAATACAGTTCTTGCTAACGAAGGTCATATTTGTTGCTTGGGAAACAACATATCTGATGTTCAGTAATGTCCCAATACACAACAATACCATGAACACATCTTTAATTTGAATCCCATAGTTAAGTAAGTCCCGAAAGCATGGGGATCTTGCATTTCAGAAAATGGATGCAAGTTTAATATGGTGGCTCTTGTTGTACATTCTCATGTTTCAACAGAAATATATCTGATAAATCTAAGAGTGAGGGTTTTCTTATTAACTCTCTGGAGAAGGAATTTTTAAGACCCATTCATGAAAACACTGACATAACTGAGTGAAGTTCTTTATGTTTTAACATCTGCAGGATTGTAGCCTACAATCCTGTAATAATGGAATAGTCTGAAAACCATGTCTATAAAATCTCAATATGGCACCGTATCAACACATACTCTTTATGCAGCCTTAAGGCAGTCAGATTTGAAGAGTTTCTTTATCTGTAGATTTCTATCCCATCTTGTGTCTGGACTTTTTTCTACCTGAGGGTTTCCATTGGCCACATGTCTGACAGGCTAAAGATTATTTTTGTGTACATTTTTGTACAGTACATGTATTCTATTTTAAGGAAAAATATACACATGCATTTTTCTTCTTTATTAATAAACTGAGTGACAATTTAAAATAAATTCTTTCAGCTGTTCAGAATGTTACACAGATGTACTAGCACATTTCAGAGTAAGTTAAACAGAGAGTGAAGTATTATGTCACCAAAGGAGAAGAAGAAGAGGAGCTGGTCTCTGACCACTAAAACAAAATAATGCAATTCTAAGATGGTGGCTTTGAGAAAAATCAGCCAGACTATGCTAGTACTTAGGTGAACTGTGGGAGCAGCAACAAAAGAGAAAATTCTTACCAAAGGAAAAATGTGGGAGAAGTATAAGGGTATACTGTGGAGTGAAAGAGCAATACTGAAACAGGTGAGAAAAAAATAGAAAAATAGTAACCTTTCTTCAAAAAACAGCAGCAGAATTAGCTGAAGAAAACTAGAAGCAATAAGAAGTCAATAGATTCGGCATGCAGTCTGACAAACAGGCAGAGAATAGTCATAGCATCTTTGGGATGACCCAGAATAATTTTCCTAGAGTGTTGTTTCAAGTTCTCCATAGTTCTATCACTGTCACAATTTAAAAAATAAAAAAATTATTTTTCACCATACCTTTTATACTTTTATATGTAATTAGTGGTTTCTCTATTTGACTATGGTTACAGAGCGTATGCAAAGTTATTACACAAATGCATTATCAAAAAATGTTAGTGTCACTGGCTACTGAGACTAAACTGCTGAATACTATGTTTTATGAATAATTTATACCTGATTTATTGATTCCCATGCTTGGTTGATTAGTCTGAGCACAGTTACTCTTTCTACTACCAGTCAGTGTAGTAATTTTAAAGGACTGACAACAAGGCTTATATTCAGAAGTAAAGGTTGAAATATTTTTATCTGGTAACTTTTCTTTAAAAGTGCTTGGCTGTGAAGGTGGAGGAGACCGTCTTACTTGAAGCTTTCAAGGTTTGTGGCAGCTAAATTGAGTACTCTTAGAAATCTGCAGTCATAGTGCTTTTCTGAGGGTAAAGTCATCCCTCTACAAAGTGCCATTCATGCCCCACTTATCCTTGATTACGGCTTTCAAAATAAGTTTGAAATGGGACACTGGCTTTCTATTGAAGCACATTCGTCACTGCAGAAAAGACTTTGGAAGGCCTGCATTTAATATCTGTATGTCTGTTTCTCACTTTTTTCCCCTCATAAGGATAACATATAAATTTTATTATTTTTTCCTCTTTCTTTTTTGAAACAGAAAGAATTACTTACTGGGGAACCAGGTTAGAAAATGAAAGCAGTGAAGATTGGTCATCTATGCAGAGGAAATGACAAGGTATGTATAGCAGTCACCCTGGAGACTCATTTCTTGATGGTGCTTAGGTCTTCATGGTAGATTACTTCTGGCAATAAAGTTTAAAAATAGTCCTCAGAAACCTTGGAAAACATGTTTTGAAAATAACTTTTTTCTTCCATTTGATTGCCAGATTAAGCAAACTAAGTATGTATGTCATTATAAATATCTTTAAGATACACCTTTAGACTCATTACTATGCTGAATTGTAGTTGTATTTCTACAGATAAATGGCAGTCACATTCATGAGTTGTTTTTTTGGCAGAGGCCAGTAAAAACAACCCTTCTCCCAAGACCAAACTGAAATCCCTCCAGACGCTATCAGTGATCATTCTTGAGACTTTAAAATAATTGTTTCATGGATTCATTTAAATCACTGTGCACTCAGTGCTGGAGCTGTACCATCTTTGTTATTTATAACCATTACAAGGAGATGTGCAAGTACCTGTTTTGCACTACATTTGGCAAACATATTCTTTTGCATTTGTCATCCTGTAGATTTGTAACTTAGGAATGCAAAATCAGCACTACTAACAACTCATTTCTCTCAAGTATTTTCAGTAATGTGCATGTATAATATTTATACAGTGACTACTAAGAGACTGGCACAAGGCTATATGCCACTTAAGTTCTGAGGTTAAATGTTACTTCAGTGATGCATAAAATTTATATTGACCATCTGTCCAGCATTGAAGTGAACCCATTAATGAACAGGCCTCACAGTATCACTTTGAGATAGGGAATTATGATCTCCATTTAACAAGTGATAAAACTGAGCCTCAGAGGTCTTGTGTAATCATTTCAAGTCTTACAGGAGGTATATAATAGAGCCAGCAATGGATGCCAGCTCACCTGACCTACTGTCCTTCCTATTTGGACATCCCTACATTTGGTGTCTTTTCACTATGTTCTGTCATGTGTGGAATGTGTACATCAACACCTATACATTCTTTATGCACAGTTTTAACCATCGAATTATCTTGCAAAGTAACTTAAAACATGCAGTTCATGTGAACCGTGAATCGTGCTTGTCCATAAAGAACAACGTCAGACACAATGCAAAAAGGCCAGCATAAACAGCACCAGATGGCCTTCGTAAACTGAGCAAGTTAGCACAAAATGCCAAAAGGGAGATCTGTTATTGTGACCTCTCTTTCTATTTTTTTGCATAACATTGAGAGGAAGACTATGCAGATCTTTCTGCAGTACGAAGAGGAACTGCTGGTATAGGACGATTAATTCTCTTCCTTTTGTAATCTTGCTGAATGTCTCTTTGATTTCCTTTAGTAAATGTCAGGTCACATGTTGGCTGCTTGCATTCTAAAACTGAAGTATAAATCATCTTCTTAAGTGATAGAAACTGTCATTTTTCTTTGCAAAATATTTTTCTAACTGTATCTTATGTAACTGTTACAGTTGTTGACATTTTCCTTAAAAGCCTTGTTCCTTTGACACTCAAGATTCGGTATAAAGCTATAGACTGGAATAGAGAATTCTTGTGCCTTTGCGTGTATCTCTTTCCTTTACCATGAATTGAAGAAAGGAATATTATGCATTTCTGAGTCATGCTGTAGAAAGGTTTTTTATTTTTAATATCATTATAATTGTAAAAGAAGAAGAGGGATAAACCTTAGCATAGGTGAAACCAAGAGTTAATACACTTCAATTATAGAAAGCGGCTATTAAATATTGATGGAATGCTATCACTGATACTTCAAATAAAATGTTGATGTGGTGATATGGGAAGTGTGGATAATGAGTTGAATGTTAGAGAAAGGCTGTTGATTTTTATGGAAAATGTATATAAAAAATACATGATCCTCTGCCAAAGACGCTTATGTGGATATATCCATAGGAAAAAAATCAGAGTATAGACTTCTTTTGTCTGTCTTGGGTTGTGTCTCCAAGAGTGTAGCCCTATATAGCTGTGTCTTGGCATAGATAAAGACTGAAAGTACTTGCCCATACCCTATGTTTTATTCTGCCTGACTCCTGCCTAGCTTAAGGGTGATACTCTAGCATTAATAATCTGTTCTCCCTCTACTCTTACATGTCTGCAGAAAACTACTGATACATCTTCCTGATGGGTCTTTTAATTATCAAATGTAACAATTTCTTAGAAAAAATGGCTGCAGAATGTGGAGTCAGTTGGTATGATTTTTTTCTGCTGGCAAGGCTTTTGACTTGTGGCTTCTGCTAGACCCAGTTGAGGGATGAAAGAGAGAACTTTTGCAGGTATTTCAGGTCATTACCTGTGCCAATCTCACCCTAATGAGCAGTGAAGTAAAGTATTTCTAAATTGTTCTGGAAAAATAAGTTCAAGAAACACTGTGCTTCTTCTGAGGCAATGCCACAAGGGTGATCTGGAATGCCAGGAGTTTGGTCTTGAGAGTGGGTCCATTAATCCTAACGCTTCCCAGTCCAAATGTTTTAGTTAAGTTTTAAGCAAGCTAGAGACTTTTATGGTAGATGCAGGGTATTTTAAGACACCTTTAGAAGTTTGAAGATAAATTAAAATGTCCATGTTGACCTAGTCTTAACCTCTCAAAACCAGGATCTGAATTGTTTGGTTACGTATCCTGTTGCTGTCAAAGAACATTGCTGAGTTTAGGAAAGGAAGTCAGATCTTGATCTAATATCTCTGCTTTTTAGTGAGATACTGTATAATAATAACCTGCACAGCAAACAGTTGAACTCAACACAGACACATTAGAGGGGGCATTTGTTAAAGAAGTTAAAGAAAGGAGTTAAAAGTGCCCTCCTCATTCCCGTGGCTGGCCTGAAGGCCAGACTCCCTGCAGAGCTTAGAGCAACCTACCCTGGCACCTGTGGCATCTCATGATCATGAGCTTGGTGTTTGTGGAGTCGCAGTCCCCTTCTTGTCAAAGCCAGAAGTAGCAGATGGGTCCCCAGGAAACAGATTCCCTGTGTCAGCCTATGTACTTACATGATCTTATCACTGAAGATTCTCAAAGCCAGTTCATGGACATTACAAATTTGTTCTCCTTAGCTCATAGAGGTAGGAACATAATATTTTACAGGTGTGGAAGTGAAGCACAGATGTGAATACTTTAAGATGTATAGTCTCAGCATTTGAAGCCGGATATTTAAAAGCATTCAGCATGGGTCAGCTCATCTCATAACGTTCTCAGGGAGGCCAACAGCCAGGTTGCAGTTTGTCTTTGAAAGTCTGACTAGTTATTTTAGTGTCTAAAGAAGCCAGGAGAACTGAACTTATTTTTCTCAAAGCCTGACCCAAGTATTTGTCCAAGTTCATGAAGGAAATATGTGGTACAGTTGTGAAATTAATCCAGCTCTCTCAAATTTCTGCATACCCAAAGGACCTTCCTCCCTCCCACCTTACTCTCTTCTCTGTTCCAAAGATGTTTTTTGCTGAGTTTTTGGGAAGATAATGCAGCTCTCCTGTGAACTGTTATCATTAAATCTTTCTTTCTCTTACTGCAAGCTGTAATAGAGGGGGACTCCCAACAGTACTCTCAGAAAGTCCCATAGTCCACATTAGACAATACTGGGTCCTGAACCCTAAAGTCTCCAAAGGCTTACTGGATAATCTCCTTTTAAGACCTCTGTTGGTACTAGTTCTCTCAAATTACAAACCATTGGCAGGTCTCAGAAATCTGCAAGAGCAGGTCTCCCCAAGTTGTTATGTATCCCAGGAGATCTGCAAAGAAAAGGAGGATGATTGAAGTTTATGGCTTGAGCAAGAAGAAGTCAGAGGGAACATTTCCTAGTGTTCTTTTTATAAGGTTTTTTTAAAGGAAAAATGTTTTTCACTGACAGGCCTTTCTAATGATTGAATACACTGTGAGTTCTGTATTTGCAAGAAGGCCTAGAGGAACACACTTTTCTGCTGGAAGACTGCAATCTTTAGCACTCTCAATATTGCAATCATTTGGGCCAGGGTTCCCTGCTGACATTACTAAAATGAACTTTAATCAGTCTTGAAAAAAAAGCCTTTAATAACCTGAATTATGGCCCCCAGTGCTAGATCTTTGATAGAAGAGTGAGCCTAGCAGTACTGATTTTTCTCATGCTCAGCATTCCTTCTGATATTTTTGCCACTTGTTAGCAATGTATATTTTAATAAAACCTCAGTTTATGAAGTGGCTTTTCCCAGCAATCTTTCTATGTTTAAGTGGAATGTTTTTACATCATTCACATGTATTTTTCCTCAGTCTGAAGAAAATGCCTTTTTTTTTTTTTTTTTTTGAGGAAGATTCTAGAGTCCAAAACTAATCTAAAAATGGAAACTTCCTTCCCTCTCTAACTATGACACAGCTCTTGTCAGTCCCACCAGATGGGGAAGATGAGCCAGAAAGTAGCATGGATAGTCAAACAATTTTATTCTTTCATTTTCACTTGTTCTGTGAGGAGGTAAATGCTTTTTTTGCCTCAGTACAACATTTTAAGTCCTGGCCTGTATCTTCAGAAGAACTTAGAGGTGGTTTTAATAAAACATCCGGGAGAGATTTAGAGAATTCAGGGCCTTCCTGAGAAAACTGCAAGTATCTGAAATGGACTGCCTTCATTTTTGGCCCGGAAATCCGATGGGGAGTGCACAGGACCAGTTTACTCTTTGTATGTGAAGAAAGATAGGGGCAGAGAGAAAAAAGCTGAAACTAATAATGTTGCTACTATTTCTCTAGGTTTGTGTTCTAACAATGTCAATTACAGCAAAGTCCACAGGTGGTATCTTGTATGTGGCCTGCAGCCTTCTGTCCTCCTTCTGAAAGGTGACCATGTGGTTTAATAGGTTGGCTCTCCAGGAGTAAGTTGTTACTGAGCAGGCCACTCATGCTTCTCCACAGCACTATTGCTGTACCTTTATAGGGGCTGCTAAATGGTGTGGCATGTACCACAGAGACCACTGTCCAGAGGAACGTGCTGTCAAAGAGTGAGAGGGGGTTAACCACAGAATATTTACCATTTTAGTGTGTGCTGAAAAAAACACCATAGCTGAAAACAGGATTTTCCTTTAGTGCTCTTTGTGCATTGTGGTTTTACATTGACTGGAGAAAAGGTTCTGTACAGTGTTGATTCTCCAAAGCAGATGGCAAACAGTGATTAACCAGTTCCTTACAAATGCTCACTAATGAGAAGAAACCAAGTTGAACCAGTTATTCATATTGAATTAAGCTTTAAAAAAATCATATAGTTATGAGCATAAATGTTCTCATCTGAATCTAAACTCTCCCAGAATAGTGCACTAGGGGTTGGATGTCTTTCTTCAAGCTTATTTCTAGTGGCAGAAGATATGAAAAAGTAAATGATAGTAGAATATGATTATGGTTCTTAATGTAATTTAAAATTATTCCATTGTAAGTGAAATACTGATGCACCAGGGCAGGACCTCGGAACCATATGCATTTACAAACCTGTCCTAAGCAAAATCAACAGTCTTGTATGCTGCTGTTGAGACTTACTGTCTTGTCTGAAGCTTCTTTAAGATTTGAGTGGAAGCATTGCTCTAACAATAGTATCAAGGATTTTAGATTTATGGCTTTAAGAACTAACGGGAAGCACATTTCCAGTCCATTCACATTCCTAAGCTGTTTTACTCATGGCACTTCAAGGCCAAGTGAGGAGAAGGGTAGATGAGCTTTCAAATTGAAAAAAAAGTAAAAAGTTTTAATATTGATAATTTGAGATATGGTGTATATACTGCCATCAGTGCAGCTGTGTAGAAAGGATCTGGGGGTCCTGTTGCACAAGTTGACATCAGCCAGCCGTGTGCCCAGCAAATTGGCCAGCAAAGAGCCAATTGCATCCAGGGCTGCATTAGCAAAACTACAGCCAGCAGCTCTAGAGAAGTGATCCTTCCCTCTTTATAGCACTTGTGAGACTGTGTTTAGAGTATTGTGTCCAGTTTTGGGCACCCTAGTACAAGAAAGATACCACCATGCTGGCGTGAGCCCAGTGGAGGATCACAAATCTCCTCAGGGCTGGAGCACATGGTAAGCAAGGAGAAGCTGAGATAGCTGGGTCTGTCCAGGCTGGAAGAAGAAAGGCAAAGGCGAGACATTATTGCTCTCTGCAACTACCTGAACACAGGTTAAGAAGAACACGGAGCCCGAATGTTCTTGGAGGTGCACAGCACTAGAACAAGGGCCAGCAGTCACAAGTTGGTACATGAGAAATTCCAGTAAAAGAAAATCTTTTTACCAAAGAATGGTCAAACATTGGGACAGATGCCCAGAGAGGTTGTGGGTTCTCTATTCTTGGAGGTGTCCAAGATTCAATTGGATACGTGCCTGAGCACATATTACTCTGTGGTTCTTTGATTCTATCATAGCAAGAACTAAAACAAGAGCAATATTGCAGACTTGGACTACGGGAAGATCAAAAAGGAACAACTTGTTGAAAATCAGAGTGGAATTAATAATATTGTGCATCTGATCAATTCACCTTATGGCATCAAGAGAGTCAGTTGTTATGTAATGAATAGTTGCCTCAGCATTTCTTCTGTGTGGTTCTGCCTAAAGTGAAATCACAGCTTCATTGAAGTAAGATAATAAAATTCTCATTGACTTCACGAGGCTCTGAATTCTGTCAGCTTAACTGGAGATCATAGGAGAATTCTTTAAAGTCAGATTTTTTTTTTAATGTGGGGAGAACTTCAGAGAGTAGTTTTAAGTTTTTCTGAAAGTATATTCACAACCACCAGATTCTTTTAGCATATATGGATAAAGTTATGCTAGTATTGGAAGCAAAACCCCGGTATTTCTCAGCTTTGTAACTGTGTTCCTGTAAGCACAAGTATTTCATTGAATTGCTCAAAGAAAGAGGGAAAATTGCAGGGAAGAAAAGCTTCCTTCCTATGATCCTCAAGTTAGAAAGTATTTCAAAGCTTTGGAACCTGCTGGCCAGCTCTGACATTTAGAAAACATGTTTTATAAAGACAGACTATGTAAAAAGTCCAAACCTTATCATGTGAGCTTAGTTACAACTTGAAAATGTTTGCTTTTCACAACCGTGATAAAACATATAAAATGCAATATAAACATATAGTCCAGTATTACAGCATGTGTTCCATCACTGGATTTCTGAAAAGAGGGAAGGGTTTTTTAACATCGCTTAGGCTGGCTTTATGGAATGGCACTTGTCAGCAGAGTATATATAGCCCTGTTACTGTTATGTTTATATGATAAAAAATGTCCAGGATATGTTTCCATCTCTTATTTAACCTATTCTACTTTATAATGTTGCATATACTATTGATTACAGTATTTTTAGCTGCGTAGATTATGTGTGAGTACAGATAATGTTAAATTCACACTGGAGTCTGCTTGGCCCATAAAAATTTTATACAACTCTGAGGAAAAGTTGCTGTTATTAAAGAACCATTTTGGAAATCGGTGTGCCTGTTTCAACAGCTCAGCCTTGATCCTTTAATGCAAGCAGTGTTTTGGATGAGTGCAGCTGTACATGTAATTTAGAATGGTCCAGGAATATTTAAGAACAAAAATACCTCCAATGTAGAGGTTAATTTCTCATGAATAATGGTTACAGAACAATTTGGTAATTTTCTACCCTAACCTTCGTAATATACCCTTTCATAAGAACAGTCTGGATCTAAGGAGTGTCTATGAGCATGTAATTGCCAATTCCGATGTTTGGCATTTGTTGTGATTTTACAGTAATATTAATAATACATTTTTATTTCTTTCCCTCATACATTTTAGCCTTCAGAACTTGTTTTCTTTGCAGCGTTTTCCCTGTAGTCATTATGGATTTTTACATATTTGTAGAGAATCTGACATAATACATTAGTCCAGTAGCTGGAGCATTAAAAAGCAAGAAACTTAAGACTTGTGATTCTGAAAACTGGTAAGACCACTTTTAGGGTTTAGGAATATTTTTTTTTTTTAATGGAACATTTACATGCTTGTATGCGAATTCATTACATGACATACACCGTGGTTAGCAACAGCTTTTGTGTATCATGGCTCAGGTTCCCATACACTCCTGACAGTATGTATATTCATGAGATTCCTGACATTTTCCTGCATCTGCGCTTATAACAGATTTCATTTCAAAGCAGCACTTCATTGATGTAGTACACTGACACATTTTACGTGTAATTGCTTTTCATCTGGTTGTATGATTATTTTGTGACACCTAGTGGATAAATTGATAGTAGTGCCAATTTGAATTTCCTTGGGTTCTTTAGATTCTCTTGATAGACATTCTGGCCTGGAAACTCAATTCACATTACGAACACATAGACTCTCTTGCTTTCCTACTTTCTCTCTCTCTCTCTCTCTCTCCTTTTTTTTTTTTTTCCTCTTTAACTTTGCTCATGGAATAACTTGCTCATAGCCAGGTGAACAAATATGCAACACCAGTTTTGAGGAAGTTCCAAGAGTCCCAAAATAATACAGGGTAGTAAACATTGGAAAATGTCATGATACTGTTTAGTCAGGTTCCCTGCATGTGCAGCATGTGATCTTCACACATCAACTTTTTCTACTCTATCAACTTTTCTGTGGTGGGATTCAAGCATGCAATTCCCTTAGGGATTGAGTATACACTACATAAAGTTATAAAGGGTTACAAAGAAGTACTTACACTTATTACCCTATGAGGACTCTTAGAAATACCCGTTCCTCCACTGTTCTTAGAGAATGAAATCTCATAAATAATTAAAATATTATTCTATACACAGAAGAATGTTTTCAGAATATTTACATCAAGAAACAGGGTCTAGAAATGCCTTAAATATATGACCTACTTTCACAACTAAGATATATCTTGTGAAGTATATCTTAATTTACATGTCATGGATTCTGTGCTTGAAGCTTATTTCAAATTCATTTCTCCTACAGGAAAATGTTGAAGTACTGTCCACTGTGTTTGGTATAAATGCTGTGAGATAGAAAAGTAGAGGTATTTTTATGTGACTATATATTTTTTATGTCGATAAGGGGCAGGGAATTAGTTACATCAGTTGCACCAAGTCTGCTGTATTGCTGGGCTGATACTATTAGTGTGCATGTTTCTATCTTCAGAGAAGCTATAATATGCTCCTTGCCCCACAGATTTTAAATTCTGAAATCATCTGGCATCCCAGAGCCGGCACAGAACAATAGCTTACATAATAGCTAAGGTAAGATTTTAGTATTTTTTAAATAGGAGCTAAAAGGAACTGTAAGGCACATGAATTTGAAGATAAGAGGTTATGTATTTTTCATATGTGGGGAATTCGAATAGAGTTGTGCAGAGGACATAAAGAAATTTATTTTAAAGACTGTCTTCCAAGATTTTAGGTTTCAGCTTGTCACTCTTCAGAGAAAATGTGTTGCATATTTCCACTCCCAAGAGGCTTCAAAATCAGAAAACGTAATACTAAACTGTGTCTTTAATACCAACTGATAAGGTGCTCTTTTCCAGTGCTCTTACTAGTTGCTCATCCTAACAGTTCTCTTGTGACTTTCATTTATGTAAAATTAGGGCCTGTAGCAACAGCATCATGAATAATGGACACAAAGAGTCTAGCCCACTGTAGAGCTCTGGCAAAGATCTGCTCACTCTCGACCACCTGAAGCCCTGCTTTAAGTCCATTAATGAATGTTTAACCAGTGAAAGCTTTAGTCTCAGGTAAAAAAACTTACACCAGGGTAAATCTATGGAGAGCCCCAGTCACCTGAGAAAACAAAAGGTTGTACAGAGGGAGCCGAGCCAGGCAGTGCTGTGTGCCTGGCCACCCGAGCTCCTTGCCTGTATTTCATGAGCAGCATTTGTTGTGCCAGCCAGTGCCATATTGGTGTCACCACCCCGGTCACCCCTGGCACTCCAAAAGCTTTGCCCCTTCAGCACAAATGGTCAAACTGGGCGCTCGCACTGAAAACTGCAATTTTCAGAGGTTCTTGCCATCGCTTTTTTAAGACTCGTGTCATGGACTGGGCTTTGCCTTGGATGGCTGTTGAAGCTGGTAATCTCATTAACTCATGCAGTGAGTGTATGTATAAAACAAACCTTCTTTTCGGTGTCTTCGTTGCACCTGCAGCATGGAGTACTCTGAATGGAAGATAACTGATCAGAGCAGAGGCAAAGTAATTGTGAGAAAAGCATATGTGTATATTATTTTAATCATAACACAACTTGAGACAATGTCAAAGAGTGGTAACAAAGCTGTTACTGTGCTTGGAGATCATCTGCTGTTAACCAAAGAAAAACAATAAAAGGAACATGGGACATGAAAGACATGAAAATGTCTTAAAATGGTCAATGAAAATACTTGCTCTTGCAAATGGGCTTTTTTTGATCAGGTCTATAGCCCCAGGGGAAAAAAAAAAAAAAAAAAAAAAAGGAGCCAGAAATGAACTGCCCTCTGCAGTTTTGGTTTGCAAAGCCCGTACAAATATTTTCTCTGTCTTAATATATGTGAACTTCCATACTTCTGCTTCTTTACTGTCAGGCTGAACCAAGTCCAGAGACTTGAGCCACAATACGGTCCAGACCTCAGAACATCATTCTGAAATGGAAATTATTTTTAAGCTTTTAACAATATTTTAAAACAAAGATCCTACATAGATTGGTGATATTATGCCAGCTATCCACAATTTCAAATGCTCTGGGTCTAAAGTGATCATGATGAACGGAACAGTTTTTAAAGGATGGATTTTGCTTGTCTGTCATAATACAAAGCTTGCTCTTCATTAGCACTCAAGTAACTTTATCCTGTTTGTGGTGATGGCAAATGTAAGTGTGCATTGATGTAAATACAGAATTTTAGGCTAAATCCATGTAATGCTGGTTTACATGGATTATTCAGACCCTTGGTCTAATCCTGCATCCCAGACTACTAACTTCCTGACTCCTACTTGTCAGCTGCTTGGTCTCACTGAAATCTCAAATTTAAAATGAAAGCCTTGTGGGGCAAAGGGAAGAAGATATTTTAGAATTATTGGCACAGCTGCACTTCTGAAAAATGAATTCTAGTTTCTTGTTGAGAATTGTAGTTTCTTGTCTTGTGCATACCCTGGCAGACATTCCCTCTTGGTGCTTAATTAAGTTAGGACTTGCACATATTAGTTTATTGTGTGTCTTTTAAAAAGGAAAACAATTTCCAAGAATTTAAATCCTTTTAAGAGTGAAGATTCACTTTTTCCCAAAAAATGCATTTTTGGATGGCCGGTTTTAAGAAGACATCAGATTAAGATTGTTTTCACAATCTTGTGTCTCTGGTTGATGCTATTTTCCTAGCTTACATAAGGAACAGGAATAAATAACATTTCCTATCAGTGGAAGCACATAGGTTAGGTGGGATACTTTATAAATCGCATATATTAGGAAAGTCAAATCTGGTTGACTTGAAAGTTAGACGGCTTATTTAAGATTCTCTGCGTAGTAAGGGTTTTTTCCATCAAAAAATGCTTTAAAACTTTACTCAAGTAATTGCTCGCGGGATGGCTGAGTATTTACCTAGAGAGACTGTTCTCTGCATCAGTGGGTGTGCCGAGTTCCATTTTTTGTTTTCATGGGACATGAGGGAAAGCAGGAAGGATGCAGTTTTGAAGAGTTTGAAGAGTACATCACATATATCCAATCAAAGATAAGGGTGCTCAATTTAAGTGTCTCATTTTGTGTTCAGAGGTGTTAAGCAAATCCAGGCAATGTCAACTGAGTTACACGAGCTCAGCTCTTCCAAAAATAAGGTCCAGTGTTCAGCATCCTGAAACTGGCAAATATCTGTGAGGGGTGTCATTAATATTTAATTTTTGTGTCATCTGCATGAATGCAATCTGCATTAGAGCATGGAGATAAATTATGAATGTTTAGGAAATGCTTAGTGTAAAAAGGTGGTATATGCCCCTTTTATTCTTAGCTGTCTCTGTCAAGAGAAACTAAAACTGACATATTTTTTAGCTCTTTTCTTAACAAGAAATGATCCCTAATTTGTCACAGCTTTGTCTCTTCTTACTGCCGCCACTCATCTCCCAGATAATCCAGCCCTTGCTTTTTTTTGCTTTTAGGCATGGTAAGATACCAAGAATACCTGTAACATTCATTTTTCATAAGATGTACCTCACTTGCCCTCAGTGGATTTGCCATCTCCACACAGGTTTCGTCTCCCCTGGATGCCGGCCTCACCCTGATATCTGGGCATTAGGATCTGGTAATCATCATTTCTGCCATGGAGAGCTCAGAAACACAGCCCAGCGTGAGCTCCTGCTGCTGCTGCTGCTCTCACAGCCGTCCATGTCACGCCTGGCAGCCATCTTAGACCTGGGCAGAAAGCCTGTCCGGGCGGACACGACGACTCGGCTGGGCAATAAATAGGTGGAAAGATTACGCTAGGAAAACACAGAAGATAAACATTCAGGTCCTACCAAACAAATAGCTCATAATACACTCCTTCTGGAGTTTACTTAAAAAAATAGTATGTCCTTAAATATTTATTTGACGAAGAATAGAAGTGCAACATACAGAGCAGCCAGTGATTATCACTGGTTGAATTTCTCTTTTTGTAGAAGTTTGAGAGATTCTGAGTGTTTTCATCATTCTCTTGAGTACTAGCTTTTATGGCTTTTCAGCATTCGGAGTATTACATAAGCAAAACTCACAAATAAATACAATAGAAAAATAAAAATTTTGTCAGTGTAGGTACTGCAGTTTGCATAAGCAGAAGACATGGTCCCACATTCAACAAAAATGAGGTGTTGTTTTGATGGAAAACTGTCTTTTTCCTAGTGCATTCCAGTTTGAAGCATCTGTTTGACATTCAAGGCATTTTTACAGCAGTGAGGCTATGAAATGCCTAACATATCCGTATAGAACATACCTGTGAAGGCACAGAAAGCCTTTGATGTATACCCAGCCCCAGCTCCTTGTCTTTACTGCTAGTCAGATCTCTGTACACCCATTCAGTAGACTAAAGCAGCTATCATTAAGCATGTCCTGTTTTTTCATTCCGTTGTAAACCTTTTCTGAAACATGCTACAAGAGTGGTCATTTCTATGGAGGAATTTCCTTGACTTTTGCATGGATCCACATGAGAGTAAGGAAGCGCCTGTGCAGGTCTGGGCTGGTAGTCAGTCTACAGTATGGAATTATTTAAGCTGATGTATTTGTAAGTTTTTACGTTCTGTTCCCTTTTTTGTCTCCCCATACATAAAACATTCAAGATTTTAGAAATGTACATAAACTACTGCAGAGCTCAGAGACATTTAGCCACAGAGTTCTGACTTATTTCACAGCTACTCCTTTTTCTCAGATATTTGCAAAAAAGTTAGATAAAGATAATGGTTTGAGTGAATATTTAAAATTATTTATTAAATAAAACCATGTTACAGTACCTGCGATGTAATGAAAAAATAGGCAAAGGTGAACAAACTTACAAACATAACTGATTTTAATAGAATTATTGCTCAATGCGAGCAGTTGTTGGCTCCTAAATTCTCTTCTGATTATAAGATTTGTAAGGATCCAGAAGTGTTGCCTTTAACTTTTGTGCCCCATGATTTGTACTGTACTGGATCATCAGGACTTTCTTCAAAGTTACTGAGATCAAATGAAGGCATACGACCGATGTCAACAGCATATGAATCACTCCACTTCTTAAAAGAAATCTCCTGATGACTTTGAGGAAAAGGTTTCTGTACAAAACCATGAATAGCGTTTGTAGAAACCAGAACAGCACACCCGAACATTATAGCACCAAGTAACCACACTGATGAGCAAACATCCCAACCAAAGTTGATGATCCATTTGAAAGTTATCCCAAAGGTAGAGAATGATAAATTTGATCTCCTAGTTACAGTGTGGCTATACTAATGCCTAGTTAAAGATATTAAAAAGTTAGTGTACATGGGCTAATGTCCTTATGTAGCCAGCTGAGAAAGACAAACACTTGGACAGAGAACTGTCTAGAGCAGGAGCCTAACTGCATTGAATTTTAGAAAAAAAAAAAACAAAAAAACCTGTGCCTGTCCACTGAATATAGGAGGAGGCTGTGAAAGCTTGGTCCTGTGAGTCTTTCCCAGTGTGCCTGCCTGGTGTTACATCACAATCTGTATTATTAAATTACAGTAAAGTTTCACAACTGGGGAAGGAGCTGTTGTTTGCCGTTTTAGAAGCAGCTTTATTTCAGTAGTGCGTAAGATCATGATATACATCGTACATCACAGGAGTCACAGAATCTGTGTTTGCTATGGAAGCTGTATGAAGACAGCATATAATTTTTGTTATAATTATTTAAAAATATATTTGAAAATATTGTGTGTCAAGTTTGTCATATGAAGGTCACAGGAAACTGAATCGTTCCCCCCACCAAATAATTCCTATCTGGAATCTCCAGAAGAGTTATTTGCCATGGTACTGCTCTGTCACAACCCTGTCCTGGAAGGGTGATGTAGCAGTTCAAATTCCTGCCCAGTGCCTGATCCAGAGCCTGTTGAATTCAGTCGGAAAGCTTCTGGCCACAGCATCCACTGTAGCAGAACCTCAGCCATTCACCCAACAATTGCTCTTGCAAGCAAATGTCTGTGACATTTTTAATAGTGAATAAATAGTCTGTAGGAGCAGAGCAGTGACTGTATGACCACTTTGGAAGCCAGGAGATAATCATTATATGGAGACATGTTGGAAACCACTGATGTGGCCTGCATGCAGACCCTCAGCCTTCCTGGTGAATATCCCTATCCTGTGGCCAGCCTCTGAGCCATCTCTTGCCGCGGTGTAGTCACAGTACACCACCTCAAGCCTGTACCTGGGGCATTTACCTTCCTCCTGGGAGCCCAGTGAGGTTTTGCATTTGTAAATCATTCTGAGTTTTCGGGTAGAAGGTGCTCTGAAATCGCAAAGCGCTTGGTCTGTGTTGTCCCAGACTCTGTTAATTAGTAAGGGTTTTAATTATATAACAACCCTATTTTAAAACTGTCCTCTTTCCTGTTACATCACAGACATAGCGGACTTGGCCCTGTCCCTTTTTAAAAGTGACTGCTGAGGTATTTATTAACATCAGTTCCAAGACATTTTTCAGTGAGCAGTGAGAGTTGGAATATGGAAGTGTCATATTTTTCCTAGTATTAAACAGTTGTTAAACTAGAAACGTAGCTCTTGACAGATAGCTATTTTGTATGCATGTCTTCTTCATAAAAGGAAGATGAACATGCGTTTTTCTTTCATTAAGTATTTTAAAGTTCATCCTTGTTTGGTGATCTAGTCAATTAAAATAATTTTATGAGCAGCTTGGGAGAACAGAAGACTAATTCATTTTAAATGTTGGATAAAGCACATTCTCTTCCATTTTTGTCTGCTAATGATTACTACTACTACCCATAATAAGAGATCTTATAGAAAATAGTATTACACAAAGTTTATGATCCTTTTCAAATAATTATCTCAGTACCTTTGTGTACTAACAAACTACTATTTTTGTGGGAAAATATACATTAAGGCAACATTATATCAGAACTGCACATAGAGAAAAGAATTTTTAACACATTGTTGAAATTGTAGAAAATAGGAGAATCCTTTTGAAATGGTTAATAAAAGCTCACCATTTTTTCAACAAGGGTGAACATTTTCTAGTCTGCCACCTAGTATTGCACCTAAAAGCAAAAGTGAAATAAAGGTATATTAAAGATCGGCAGGCAATATAAGTCCCTAGAACTTATTCAGGCTTTCCAAAATGTTGCCATTGATTGGATCTATATTTTCATTTCTACTCTTAGAGTCAGTGGAATCAGCTGTAAGAGTAGGTTCTTCATCCAAAATTTCCAGTGGGTGAAGGTGTTTGGGTCTGTGGGGTATTTCGGGCTTTTCCCTACTGTGAATGCATCCTTTTGAGGCCAGGTTGGTCCTTTGAACTGTTTTCACTGGACCACCCAGCATAAAGATTTGCTAGACTGAAAGGTTACAGTGTTTTTATTCTTCCGCTATAAAGCTAATGCTTCTACAAAAGTTTCACTTTGAAGTAAATCACACAATACACAGCTTTCTCCCATTGTGTTATGTAACCGTTATATTTATATATTTTACACTGAAAGCACTTTCTGTGAGGTGACTATGCAATACACAGTTACTCACCCAGCACTGCTAAAATTGAGCAAATTCTGCACAGAATTTTAGCCAAAGCTCTAGGACAAATTCTGGGCTCTTAGGAGAAATACTGAGATCTCTGCATGCATAAAGATGTTTGGTTTAAAATATTTTGTCTAAATAAGAGAGGTACAGGGTAGGGTTTTTTTCAGAGGATTATTCAGAGAGTAATTGACCTTGCTAAAAAGCTAGCACTCAGAAAAAGCAGATATTTAAAACACTTAAGTACACAGAGAAGAAAACTACCATGCCTTCTGCTGCAGAGCTGTCCAAGTGGGTTTCTTTGGTGGTGGTTAGAGAGCATCTTCTGCTACCAATTTTTACCAATTTATGTTCATGAGATGTTGAAATCTTTCATGCTATTTCTTCTGTATAGTATAGAAAGAATATTTTAATGTATATCCTCTTTGGCCTACAAGGGCATTGATGTTACAAGATGTGAGATGTGCAGTTATCGGTATTTCTTCCAATACCGTGGTCTCAGAATGGACAGAGTAGCACCCTTCCTGTTTTGTACAACAAATATGCACCACGTACAGCTCACAGCAACCACTAAACTATTTCTACACATGGTCTGAGTCCACTACAGTGAAATTACCTTTGAAGTTGACAGTATAACATTGCTCTTTATAGATTAAGACATTGCTACCTAATTTGGTTAGACATATGTGTTCTCCTTCCTCCTCTGTTTTGTTTAAAACCATGTTTGTTCCTTGAAGGTGAAGTAACTGATACCTCTCTCTGCCTGTTTTGCCTGTTTCTGCAATGCTTATAACATTTACATCAATCTGAAAAAGTACCCTTTTTTTTTTTTTTTTTTTTTTTTTTTTTGCTGTACTTTGTCTCTTGTCTGCGTCTTTCAAACTGGGAGTCCCCATGGGCCATGGAATAATTGTGCTAGTAATAATGGAATGAGAAAGCTGGTGCTGTGCGTGGTTCTGTTTGAGAAAATGTACAGAGAATCTGCTCTTTGCTTTTGCATGTGCTCTCACTCACCTTGTAATTGCTTCAGTATGCAGTGAAATGAAATTTATATGTATATGTTTCTCTTGCTCCTCTCTTTTTAGGTCCCCGTATTGTTTATGCTGGAAGCAGTGGAAGATCACTTCAGTTACCTTGAAATGTGACCTACCGCCTTTGGGGTGAGATCTGCTTTATAGAGAAACATCTCTTTATTTTATCTGTGTGTGGCTGCTGCATGTATCATTTATTGTTTTCTTTAGTTAACTGTTAGCACAAGGAAGTTAGCTGATTAAGTTAGGGGCATTTGCTTTAAAAGTTGATTATTAAAGCAATATTTGTATTACAGTATGGACTGGTATCGCAGTTATTTCCACCTCTTCAGATCTGCCCTGAATGCGAAGTGTTGTGGTCCATCAAACCAGGTGGTGGGGAAAAACAACACCCTCAAACTCCAGCATAGGTGTGAGGTTAGAGTAGATTATACAATAGTGGCAATTTCGCTTGTCATATTAACCAAAGTCTGTGTAGTACAGTAGGGTAGGTTTAGTTTGTCCGTTGATTCAGAGCTGAGTTACTGTCCATTGAGGAGTAGCATATTGTTTAAGTAGGCCATAACATTTCCTCACAGTCTTGACAAATTCTTGCTTTAGTCTTACAGATCTACCCAGGCAGAATTAGGGAAAGTCAGTTAGAGAACTCAACTGTTCCCTGTTAGGGTAATAGAGGAATATCTAGAAGCACGTTAAACAATTCCTCTAAATTATCATCCGCTCTCTAAGCTGTAGCGATGCCTTTCTTGAAGTGACAAAACTGGGTTGATAAGATGCAGTCATGTCAGAGCTGGAAGTACAAAAGTGCACTTACTAAAAATGAATGCTGTATCCTCTTTCCCCTCGTGTATCTTGTCACTGACATGACTTCACAAGTTGCAAATCTATTAAGCGTTTCAAACATGAAACTAGAGCTCATTAAGCAAAATGTTGACTGGTACATAGCAAACTGTTTCAGTCTCAAGACTGGTAATATTTGTCTCCAGAGTTTTTTGTCTTCTAGGTTGTCACCAAGCAATCCAGCTGTCTGGGAATACAGCTTGTGTTTCATCTGAGCAGGTTCCGACTGTCCTTTGGGGTGAGGTAGTAGGTTGTATAGTTTTAGGGTTATGCCCTGCCTGTCAGATAACTATACAATCTACTGTCTTTCCTGAAGTGGCTGTGATATCATCGCTGGATATGTCTTCAAAAGACAAAGCAAATATTTTTCAACCGTAACATTCTCTGGCTCTGCCTACATGTCAGATTTGGTTCTTGTAGCAGGGTAATGAAAGAACACAAATGTCCTTACAGTGTTTAGATTCCTGTATTGTATTTATCATTCAGATTCAAAAGGAATTTCCTTTTTGTCATCTTCTCAGAGAAGGTGGGGTGTAAGTGACCAGGCACAGAGGTACAACCCAGTTTGCAATGGGCTTGCTCACGCTCAGCTTTCCTGGACTGCCATAAGAGTGGCCAGTTGGAAACAGCTGACCCATTTCTCCATTACTTTGTGGCATTTCTGTTTATATTCAGTGGAAAATGCCACTTTTGATTCAACAGGCATTTAAATCCACTTTGCGTAGGTTGTTTGAGAAACCATGAAGTGATGAGTTGGATAAAAATCAAAGAGGATGTCTTCCAATTGCTCATGTTCTGCCCTAAAACTGGTAAATCCTTGAGCCCTAAGTAAAGAGGTTTTTAAAAATCAGTTTTTGCGTGCTGACTTAACTTGCTTTTTTATTACATAATGCTAATTAAGGAGGGAGACTGCTTGCCACTGCAGTTCTTACATCTCTGGAGTCACCCCACCAATTCAGACTGACTTCCAGGAAAAACTGTGAGGAAGGGCCAATAGGACATAATTATGTGTTTTTTAAGGCTAAGAAATGTGTGGGCTAGAAAGCATTAAGCTAATCTTACTTGCAAATGGTGAAATATTAGTTCTCTTCAGAAGATGCGCTTGATGCTATAACAGGATGAGGTAGTAGGTTGTGTGGTTTCAGGGTAGTGATTTTGCCCCAATCAGGAGATAACTATACAACCTACTGCCTTCCCTGAGAAGCAGCATAACAACATCAGTGTCTTAATTCACAGAAAAACAAGGCCTAGAATATACTTCTGTGACCAGCAAAGTAAGTCTACATACAGTTGTTGTTACCCTGTCCCTAATAACTCTAAATTTAGTGTCTTGCATTATTTTTAATAACTTCCTACAAAACAATTATGTTTTTAAAAGTCCTTATCTTGAAAAAATGAATTAAAGTAGTTTTGCTTATTTCAAAGTTTGTCTGCTCTTGATCTGTTTCATTTCTGGTTCATTTCTGTTGAATTAAGTTATCATGGGAAATTATTCCAAAAATGCTGGGAACTTGCATTCGAAATGTTCATATTTCCTTGACACCAAAGTTGAAGTCCAACAAATTTTACTAGCAATGCACTGTTTTTGCTTAACCTTACCTCCCCCTCTGTAATCTTCCAGTGTTTTACCAATAATACCAGATTAAGTCACACAACATTCTTCAGCAGGTCAACTTTATATTACAAATAAAAAGCTGTAACAGTGAAAATCAAGGCCCAGATTTTAAATCAAACAAACAAACAAACAAACAAACAAACAAACAGACATTGATTTTGTACCCTCAGTTTCTCATAAGCAGGCTCATTTCATGGCATTTAAATGTCCCCAAAAGAGAATTCTCTGCTATCTAAAAGGCACAAATTGCACCTGGAAAACCAGGGACAGAAAATGTTAAGTCCATTGAAGATCACAGAATCACAGAATGTTTGAGAATGCAAACTTCTGAGTCTTACACCAAAAAACAGTGAAAAAAAAGGGAATATAACAACAAGGTGCTGGTTATTGTTGCATATACAGAAATAATTCTCCCACATGCAAAATATACCAGGCAATAGGAATTATGTAAAACTTAAGCTTACCTTAAGACCAGGGGTATCAAACTGGTTATGTATGACCATTTGATTATACAGCATCTCGTCACTGTAGATGGGGGTGAAAAATTTAAGTTAGTCATAATCCTCTCTTCCTATTTCACATGCTACACGAAAGAAAGCCTTGCACACATAAACAGCATTACCCTCATATTTGTAGCTAGGCAAGCTGAGACATCCAACAGCAAAAGCAAATTAAAAAATGATGTTACATTCACCAGAGAAACTGGATATTTTATTGCTTCTCTGGTCCAAAAATACCACACGTATCTGGACTCAGATGGTATTTGAGGTCACTCAACACCTCAAAACAGGGCCTTTTGTTAATACCTTTAATGAAAGGTTAGGAATGTTACTTGACTCGTGTTCATAGAGAGGGATAAAGGCAGTTGGTAGAAAAGGAAGAATCACTGCGTGTCTGAAAAACATAGGAGAATCGGTGGTACTGTGGCTGGTTTTAATCTTCTCTTTTCTTCTTGCTGTTTAAAGAGGATCTCTTAATTTAAAACTGCTGTAAGGATACTTACCATGCTGGCCATGTTCAAGGGCTGTGGGACATGCATTGCCGATTCCGAACTCTCTTTCTTCTGCTGAAAATGCAGCCTCACAGCTGCAGTGTAAACATCTTAGATGAGGGTGAGTAGTCATTGCATTGTGTGTAGCTTAAAACATCCTGCTCCTCTCCAGGAAACAAAACTGGCTGGAAATTTCTAGTTTAGTCCTACATTCAGTAAATATATAGCAAATGTTCTGTATGGGAGAAAGGGGTGAAAAGAGGGAAAATGCTCTCTACATTCTCCAACAGCCTGTTAGATCTCATCTCTGAAGTAGTTTTAAAATCTTTTGGCTCTGCCTGGGTCAGCATTTTGTTCTTAGTAATGAGCTGTGAGTTTTCAGATTCTAGTCATTCTGGCAATCCCATTAAAACAAAAGGCCAAAAAAATCCATAGTGTCTCTTCGCTAGGATCTACAGTAAATGCAAAAACATGTGCGTATATTTAGCAGTGTGCAAGCCTGCAGTTAATCAGGTCTGTCCTTAGCAGTAGGTGTCATTACAGCTAATGGGAACTCCAATCGGAACTTGAAAGCACAACTCTGTGGTACCAAATGTTTTCCAGAACTGTATACTGAAAATGTTTGTATTGAAATATTAAGTAGTAGCTTGGGCTGCTGGAATCATGATGAAAAAAGTTGTTTTTATAAAACTCAAGTCAGCATTACTTCTTGAGGTCATGCGCTGCTGTGTTGCACACATTCGGTGTGAGGAAAAAGCATAATCATGAGTATGCATAACATAACATATGATAAGTGTGTATCATAACGTACACTTTTGTGATCTGTGTCTTCTTAAACTTTTTTTTTTTTTTTGTAGTCTGACAACAGCATTAGTCGATTACCAGAAGCTTAATACATCTTGCTGGAACAAAGTCTGTACATTTGCTTATAACAGACCAAGGGAAAATTGGTGGGTGTGAGATTTTCTGTGAGGTCAGAATTTCAGTTGTTAGGTTGCCTTCCGTGCCCTGGAGAAAGTATATGGTGTTTTGAGACAAGGTGTGAAAAAGATACCAAGCAGATCGCAGACATTAAAGCCACTGTTGCTGAATTTTGGATCTCTGATGCATGGATGTGTGAAGCATTATACCTCTTTTGTGATCCTGTTCAAGGCTGTTATGTTTTTGTTGGTTTTTTAATATGATCAAACCTCCATATTCTCTAAAACAGGTGCCCAGCATTAAAATTTTGACTTCATTTGGGAGAACACAAAGCAAAGGTAAATGTTTTTAGACAATCCTTATAAAAGGCTGTGCTACCGGCCCCACTTGTGGAAATCCGGCATTGCAACTGGGTGTAGATACCATGAAGTGCCAGCTGCTGGGGCTGTTTCTCCATGGCTGCTCTTGAGAGGGCAAAGACCTTGAACACCGAAGTAGTTCCTGGGTGCTCCACTGAAAGGGCAGATTACAAAGGGAGACTTGCACTGGGAGAGAATCCAAAAATGCAGTAAGACCATAGCTGGCATGCCAGTCCATGCTGGTACAGATTCAATGTGACACACTGCATATTGCTGAGCAAGAGTCACGCTTGTGGTTGCAGAGAAGAAACTGGTGTTGATCAGGAAAGAAAAAATGCTTGCCTTCCCCTGTGCTTGGAGAGGTTCTGCACAGAGGGCCTGGTCCCAGGGCTGTCCTTATACTAGGAGACAAATATTTATAAATGACAACAATATAAAGTGCTAGCAGAAGTCATCTGTGGTAAAATAACATGCACCATTCGGAGAATCCGAGGTGTGAGCATATTGCTAATTACCATGAATGTGATTGTGCACAGCAGTTACCTAGAGATGGCGTAGCTAAAACCTGTTTGGGCTTGGAGGGGTTTTTCTAACTAACACTGTGCAGCTCTCACAGTATGAATGTGTTCCAGTTATGGGAATAATGGTTATTAGGATTACTGATGAAGTAGAGCAATTTCTGTCATGAAATACAACAGCAAATCAAAGGTGGGAAGGGAGTGAGGATACAGAATTGGATTAAAACTGCAAAAGGGACTGATAATACCAGGGTGGTGGTTATAGAAACTTGAATTTGACCAGGACTCCACTCTACATACACTTAAGAAAAAAAAAAAAAAAAAAAGGAATACCAACAAATGCTCATCCAGGCAGGAAGCTCCCACCTCTTATACTCTTTCCACCAGGCAGGCAGAAGTGCAGCTGTGAGTCCGCCAAGTGCTTTTGTGTGGCAGGAGTGCGGGAAGCAGTTCCCTGCACGTGCTGCATCACTGCACACGGAGTGGAGCGATGTCAAAGTGCTGCAAGAGTTACAGACACCCAGAAGTGTTTGTGTCTTCAAGTGTCTCTCTGTGTGAGAGGCGTTTGCTCTGCTGGGCTTCTCCCCCACAGCTCTCTCCATTGGTCTGAATTACTACTGTAATTAATACACTTATTGGAAGTACAAGAGCTGAAGCCCATCTGGGCATGTACAGGGGCCAGTCAGCATAGGGATGCACCAAGTTGTGCCCCGCTCCCTGGTCTGGAAGGTTTTTGAAGCACAAAGAATGGCACCAACTTTACAGAAGTTGACTAGGAAGAAATCCAAACAATTTGTTCTTGAGATTCAGAGACTTCACAAGAACATTAGCTCTAACAAGGCAGCAACCTGTCTGGCTGCACTCAGGAAATCCTGCTGATGCCATTGATTTTACACAGGTGCAACTTGGGGGCAAGGGGTGGTGGGGGGGGGAATGTAGCTCACACTGAAAAAGGTTGTCTAACTACGTTTAAGATCAGCTTAAAGGTGTGTGTCTGCTCATATGCCCTCTCATAGAGCCCGAAGCCCAGCCAGCCCATTGGTACAATTGCACTGACATCAAGATGAGCATGTCTCTTCTTGGCAGAGAGGGATTTCCCCTAGGACCACCCAGGATATGTCCCAGGGCTTTCAAGTACAGCCTCTAGCCCTGATTAAATACAGCCTCAGCTGTCTTCCATAGTGCTTGAACCCAATGCTGTGTTCAGGTTTGGGCCGTAGCACAGCCCAGCTCCTTTATTCCAGGCCCATAGGTACACCTGCTTGCAGTGACGCTGAAGAGCATAGTTGTGTCTGCCTAGCTTATTCTCCTTGTGCGTTGCTGGAGTTTCACCAAGGCAACATCAAGGAAGCACATCTGGGCTCCTGCTAAAAATCCTCCAGCACTGTGGGCTTTGTGGAACCGGGAGAGCCGTGAGCAGCTGAGCTGCAGACATCTTTGTGGCTGTGATGCAGATGGAAGAAGTGGAATCCATGGGGAAAAGGTCAAACAGCCCAGTCCTAAGAGCAGCAGACCAAAGTTGAACGACAGGTGTATTAAAACATTTTAAAGCTATATGGGCATGGCTCTAATCTGTGTGGCTCAAAACCATTCATGAAGCTATCCAGGTATTAATTTCCATTACACAAACTATGGGAGATGGGAGCCTTTGAAGATGTCTACAGGAATCTGGGATTCAGCGACTTGGATGCCCAAATCTCGCCAAAAATCACAGCACCAGCACTGCTCAACAGAGCAAGACAAAGACATCAAAAAACCAAGGCCAAAATACCCTTTGATTTTCAAATAGATCTCTGTTCCTAAGACACTTTGACTCTTTTAATTGTTTTACAATTAACAATAATGATTACCAGTCATGCTAAGCATTTGATGATATAAAGGCTTTTGTCTTGGTTATGGAATACAGTTGGTGCCTAGTCTCCAACACAAATCAAAACCACATGAGTAACCAGGTTAAGAGACAACCAAGTTGTAACCAAGTTCCCTGATGTGGCTTGTGTTTTTATTCCAGCCAGGCCCCGAGGCTCTTACTTGAGATTTTCCCTGTCCAGCTTGCATATGCAAATGTAAACAATAATGTTTCCATCTCCAAGGAGCCCAAGTGAGATTTTATTATGCAAGCAAAAGCATTAGAGTGTTAAAAAGGTCTCTCAATCAGCTGAAAGTGTGCAGCGGTTTGTATATTAGTCTATGTTTTTAATTAACACTTGGAAGAGAGTGAGAAACACTTGATGTGCTTAGAACTAACACAAAAGTCTGTTTCTTACATGTTTCTCAATGTAAACTTCTAAACTGAAAATAAAATAATTCCTGACAAGGTAAATTGGCATTTACCTGTTGTGGAAAATGTCTGCTTAATCCTTCCTCCTTTGCACAGCAAGACAGGTCTTTCAAACATCTCACTTCTGGTGATGGAGACATCACACTTTTTGTGGAACTGTTAAGAGTAAAACACAGTTTGCAGCACTCAAGGGTCTGGGAGGTTTTAACCTAATCTTGGTCTTTACTGAGTAGATTATTCCCATGTGGGCACATATATGCTCTTCTCTCTGGATTTAACCTGAATTTGGTACTCTCTTACATCTGTTAAAAAGCTACCCTGTGAGCTTAACAAATGGCATTGAAGCAGTGACTGTTTGAAAATCAGATGGGGAATCCCACAGGTCCTATTTTTATTTAGACTTGGCCTGCTGGCTCATTGTCATGACCTCCACTGAGGTTTAGGCATACAATACACATGGTTACAATATAAAAACTTTTTTTTTCCCTCTAAACTTTAAACATATCCAAAACTTCCATTATATTTTCTTTTTCTCTCAATTTTTTGCATTAAATAAAATGAATGATAGCCTAGGATTTAATGATTTGCCATTTATTTCCCCCTTTTATCAAAATTCGGAGTCGCTTTGGAAGTTCGAATGGACAAATTGGTTTCCATTTCATTCCTATTTGCAATTCAGGAGCTTTTCTAAAGCCTAAGAAGTTTTAACAGTAGAAAAAAGATCCCTTATAAATACATCACATTTCAGACATTCATCATATTGTACTAGCTGAAGGAAAAAATAAAAAATTATAAATCCCAAATTTTATTAAAATTTGAGCAAAATGAGAACTAGGAAAATCTCCCTCAGAAAGTTTGGGCGCTTTATCCAGTATATGGTATTATATCTGTAGCTCAATCTCTTTCCAAATTTCTAATGGAGGAGCTACATCTACATTACTTTGGGCAAGTGAACACACAATAAGAAGGAGTTGTTGCTCACATAAAGCTAAAACAGCTACAAAAGGAAACCTTCCTCAGCTGATGATGATATTCCTGCCTACAGGTACTTAAACCATGCTGGGAGTCTGTAGCTGGAGAGGACAAGATGTGGTGTGACCACCTGTGAGCCAAAACGTGGTGACTTAGGTTTTGCGGATGATGGCAAGTGGAGGTAAACGCCTCAGCACCCATGACATGAGTGGCGTCTGGGGTTTGCTTCAACCTGCCGGTACACAAACCTGCGACCGTATGTCACATTCAGGAGGTTATTTCCAACCCCAAGTTTGGAAGGTACACTTTTTTCCTCAAAAATATTTAAAGTATTTTTATCACTGTCCAAGCCTGGAGAACCCTAGGAACTCTTTTTTTTTCTGCTCCAGGCTAATTGCAGGCCTTGCTTTTAATCATCAGAAACACGGAGGATGTGTTACTCATTAGATACTTAGAGTTTCTACCTTAATTTCGCTAGCCTGATGGCTGGGGGAAGGCCGGGAGGGACCGGGGCAGTGTGTGGGGATACCTGTGGGCAGAGGCCGCGGGGGGTTGGGCACAGCTCTCTGCTAACGGGGGAGCGGGCGGGGGCAAGCCCTCTGGTTGGGGTGGCTGCCACAGGGAGGGGACAGGCTGTTCCCCTCCTCTGGTAAGGCAGGTGGGCTCCTCACCCCAGCTGGAGGGAGGCTGAGGTCCGGTGGCTGCCGTGTGGCAGGCAGGGGCTGCGCTGCTGCCGCCTTCCCGGCCTCAGCCCCCGCTTTGGGCTAAAGCTTCTCTGCACTGATTTACAACTCCCTCCGAGTGCCTGGGATGGAGTTATGGCCCCTTGTATTACACGGTGCCTTCTCTGTTATTCTTACTGCACGCCACAGATTTATGACGGCTTTTAAGCCAGGCAGCACATAAAGAAATATGATCTTAACAAAATATAGAAGGGACCAAAGGAGGTCAAAGTGTGGGAGTTGAACACTATATGGTGATCCAGGATTTCCTTTCAGTTACTGCTCACACCTTTTCAATCCCAAGTGGGTTTCAGCTGAGTCAGGCAGCCGTACCCCATGGCTGGGGAGGAGTTTGTAGTCCAATGAGCCGAGACACTTCACCATCAGCGGATGTCTTTTATTACAATTTAGGACATGTAGGAAATCCCCAAAATACCATTGGTGAATTAAATGAATTTTAGACACAGAGTGCCAGAAAGATGCATAGCATCAGAACAGGTAGGAATCCCGTATACATCTGAACAGGCTTTCCATCATGTGCCATCTCTCACTGTGGCAGTGACCTGTGCTTTTCTAGGTTAATGATGTCCTGCAGAGCTCTTCTGCTTTTGGTGCTGACGGAGAATAATTTGTGATGGTCTTTCATAGAGGAGTGGAGCAAAAACGATGCCTGGTTTCATTGATATGATGGTGTGATAAGGAAAGTAATGCTATAAGTAATTCTGCTTCATAGCATTATTTACATATATTCATCAATTATTCCAAAACTGTAGCGTATAGGAAAAATACATGCACTGCCCTTACTCTGGAGATGGATAGTGTCAGACCCTGCGGCACATGCAGGATGACATGAGCACAAGGGCAGAGCTGCACGGAGTCACCTGCGGGACCGCAGCCTGCATTAAACACTTGACGCCAAGATGCAAAGCAAAACAGCTGGCAAGAGGAAGGAAAGCTGTAATTACAGCCAACAAATTACTCCTGAGCCAACACCTACTGCTGGGGCCCTGGTCTTGAAACAGAAGCCAGGAACCACAGCTTTTTCCCTCCTAGGTGAGTGCCATAATCCCAGCCAGCTACAGTGTAATTCCCTTCACTAATAAGACAAGCTCTGGTGTGCTCCTGTTCACTCAGATTTATTATCATTATTTTTCTACCTAAGGAAAGAAATTTGTCTCCCTTCTGGTTACGGCCTAGGGCTATAGCAAGGCTCCCATGGCATGTGGGTTTTGGTAGGGGTTTTTTTTGTTTGTTCCTTTTCTTTTTTTTTTTGAAAGGCACCCAACAGTCCAAATAGTAGTCCACTGGCTCTTCTAAGCTTCCAGAGCAACATACTCTCCAGTTCTCCAGGTGCTTAATGCTGGTCACGCTATAAGCCCTTTCTAAATCAAGGAAAGTTAAAACAGGTCGTGCCTTGGATTTCAGTGGCCACCAGTCCCTGTCTAATGCACCTTTTCTTTGGATTCCCATGAGATGTAGGATAGAGATGAGAACTGATGGTCAAAACAAAATTGCCTCCCTGGGGTCTTCTGTGGACAAATTGGTTTACCTGAGTCCAGAGGCGACTCAAGTTTACGAAGTTAGCAGCAATTCTTTAGTTTCAACACAGAATATCTTTAAAGATGAGTAAACTAGTTATCGGAAAGAATTTGCATGAGGTTTGTTACACCGCTCAGTTACCCACCATCACTGCCATTTCTTCCCCACGTGTAAGCACCTCAAAGCCTGGGGCTTTGCCCTCTGAGGTCACAGCTGTGGATCTTCTCCTGAAATCCATGTTCTCCTCCAAAATGGCATCCAAAGAAAGGTGAGTGGTATAACTTTGCCGGAAGGGGAAATGCATGTCTTCCCACTAACGCTGGGATCCTTGTGTTCCCCAGCTCCCTGTTTTCCATCTGATTACTGAATTTCTCATGCTTATTTCCTCACAGTATGTGCTGTTTATGATGGCATTAAAAAAAACCTCTTTCTGAACCATTAACATAGTACATGTTTAAGTGTTATATCTAAATCAGTCTTTGTTTATTTTGAATATGCTATATCACCGATGACATATGGCAAGACCTTGTACAGTATGAACGTGCTACCTCCTTTTTTTTCCAATGTTGTTTGGATGACTTACCTCTTCAGAAGATCCTATGTATTTGCTAAGTCATTGTCCTCAGCTTGGTCTTTGATTCTTCATTATGCTGAGAAGATGAGCAGGGAACAACTGCGTCCTGCCTCATGCAGTAAGAGATCTAGGGAATGTCAAACTCAAAATTATCAAAAAGAGATACTTTTCTCAAGCTGTTGTGGTTAAACAGTGGAGAACTTTTCTGGTGAGTGTACTGCAGTGCCCTTGACAGCTCAAAGAGCAGTAAGGGTCAGAAGCTTATGTGGGATGACCACAGGAGATGCAGCACTCCTGTCTCGGCTAAAGATGGATCCTTAGAAGGACAGAGTCTAATTTTATGAAGGGACCTTTTCACTTTAGATTAAAAGTTTTGAAACGTTTTTCTTAGGGTAGGAGCACTAGTTCTAAAGAGTTTTGGCAAGAAGCTGCCACAGTACTAAACTTGCTTTCATTTAGATGGTTTTCTCTTTGGTGTGCTTGCTTTGCAGTGGTGACTTGGCTTGAAAAGAACATTGTGGAGATAAACACGGTGAAGACAAATCTCAAAGGTGCTGTATATCTGTGGGTCCCCCACTTTGGCCAGGGGTAGACTTCCAGCTGAAAGCAGTCTTGAGTTGACAGCGGTATTTACTAGGGGTGAAAGCTAGTAATTTTTGCATTACATTTCACTACCTTTATAATATAATGTACTTGGCCTATGCAAGAGTCATGAAGATGTTCCTCAGATTGTGTTCTTCCTGCCAGGGCCTCCTGGCCTTGCACTTGATTTATGCACTAAATTGTAACCATTCCAGTGGAACACATAACTCAGCTGATAGAAATTATAGAATGAAAGTATAAAGTCATAGCTTAAACTGTATTGCACTTCTTACTGGGCTGTGTTATGCATATTTAAATAAAGGTCAAAATGCTGCACCACCATAGGAAGGGGCACGTGATGTCTTTATCTGCAGAACAGGGATAATCCTGCATGTTTATATATCAAGCCTTACTGTAAGTTTAAGGGCACAAAACCTTATGCTTTTATTTAGCATGGCTGGGATATGTTGTAAGAGCTGTCAGATACTGGTTAACTGTCGAACAGTAGCTGAGGGGATTGAACAGTTTACAATTCCCATTGCTCTATGCTTAATGGTTTCAGGTGAACACAGCCTCTTGTTTCCTATGCAGCTGAAGACTCAAATATAGACTAGTGCTGATAAAGTAACAACAGAAATTTCTGATCAGTTCTCAACTTTGAAAATGTTCATTCTTCTTTTGGTGACAAATCTAGATCCATCTCCTGTATGTGGAAAAAACAAAAACTCCTAAATACAGCTTTAGTTTTCTACTTCGTAGCTACAAGCAGAAAAATACGCATGAATCAATAACGAAGGCCTGTAGACACTCTTCTGGCTCCATAGCATACTTAATCTCATCCAGGGGCTGTAGTAAACCACAATTCCCTAGCTGCAATGAATGCTGCAGACTCCAGAGTCAAGCAAAAAGTTTAATTAAAAGCAAAACTGATACATATAAATCTGCTGACGCAATCTCTCACTCTTGCATCTGAAATATACATAGGCCTCTTCCTGGAGACACTGGATGATTTAGACTTCAATTTCACTTAAGAAGCCTCTCAACTAATACTGTCTAGTGAGTGTCTGTGACCACACTACATAAAGACTCTCTGTTAACTAAATGCATTGATCTCCCATTGCTTTACATGCCTGGCATATCAGCTGTTATTTGCCTAATTTGAGAGATGCAGCAACATTTTCTTTTGCTCTAAATAGCCAGGCATCGCTGAACTTTTAGGAGAAACTACATTTGGCAGTTAATGGGTATGACAGCACTAGTGCAATAGATTATATTTTGGCCTTAAGTAAGCTTGGCAACTTCGAGGAAATGTCTCGTTGATGCTTTAGCACCAGACAAGCTCTGCTCACGTTAGCAGCATTTGACAAGCTGTTCTATAAACATTTAATAAAATGCAGTTTCTTGTTGCTTTGTGTCCTAAGTCTATCCTGGCACTACACGCTTCAGCCTGAACTCGCCCCTGCTCCCTCTGTAGCCCTGTGCACTGTAGCTGTTTGCTGGAGCAGATGCTGTAAGCCCTGTAGTTGCTTCACAGGAAAGTCTGGGTTACATGGTACCTCTGGAGATCATCTCGTCCAAACTGCTGTTGAAAGAAGCACCTTAGATTAGGTTATCCAGGGCTCTGTCAATCAAAGTCTCAAGTATTTCCATCAAGAAAGGTCCCACCACTTCTCTGGGAAGCTTATTGCGATGCTCAATTGCTCTCTGGCTGAAGAATTAATTTTTTCTTACATCCAGAAGGAATTTCCCCTAAAGCAACTTGTGCCCACGTCCTCTTGTCCTCCTACCAGGAATCCTTTTGAAGAGAGTATCTTCTTCTTCTCTACAACTACCTTCTCTGGATGTTAGAGACACTGACGAGATCCATCGTGAGCCTTTTCTTCTCTAGGCTGAACAGATCCACTTCCTTTAGTCTTTCTTCAAATGCCAGGTTCTCCTACCCTCTAATCATCTTGCTGGCCCTCCAGTGGACCTTCTCCAGTTTTTTGGTGTCTTTCAATGTCTTGAGCTGGGGGCCCAAAAGTGGACATTAAATTCTAGGTGTAGCCTAACAAGTCACAAGTAGAGTCATGTTTACATTGTCTGGCCTAATTAGTATGTTCATGCAGACACTGGCAGTTTGTGTGACTTCGGACCAACAATGTTTTGATGCTGATTTTTCTGAACCTGGAAAAGGAGGAGGATGACAACTGTTATGGGAATTGGGAATAATACTAAGCTTAGTTGGTTTTGCTTTCTCAGAAAATAAAAATACTTTTTCCTCAGAAAATAAAAGTATGTAAAAAGTATATGTGACACTAATGAGTTCTGGAATTAAATATATTAAAGCAATATTCAAGAGGCAAAACAGCTTCTGACACAATAGGAACTGAACAGTTCTAACTAGGTCTCAAAAATTAGAGGTCATGTATATTGGGGACCAAATCACAATGCCTTGTATCTTTGAGCAAAAAAATAATCTGTTCATCTCATTTTATTTATAGTGGTCTCTGTTGATTTACATCCATATGGAGTCTTGGCTGTTATGTGCTCTATTGATGCATTGCTAAATGAGAGTGAATTATGGAGTCTTCACAGCCAAAACTTTTATTGTATTCTTGAGCAAACATAGTAATGGATCTGTTGCTGATGTGTACCTGGCTACATCAATAAAGATAAATCTTGCATTCATAGATGTATTAGGAGACCTCCAGAAGAATTATTGAATTAGGGATATCCTAAACAGCTATTGTTAAACCAAAGGACACAACTGCATTTTGTATTAAGGGAAGGCTTTTAAAACAAACAACAAAACAAAAAAAAAACCAAACAAACAAACAAACAAAAAAAAACAAAAAAAGGCACCACAAGACAAAACCATTAGAATATCTGTTCATTAACTGAAACTCTGTTTACTGCAGTAGTGATCACACCAACCAAAGTAACCGAAGATTCAGCCTACAGTTAAGTTTTATCTTTACCTGGGCTTCAAGTTTGTTTTCATATGGAATAGTAAAATTCCAAATGTGTGGCATAAAATAATAAAATACTTCCTCTTAAAACATCTGAAGTTCAGCATGGAAATGCAGAATGAATTTATTTTTGTACCAGAACAAGTTCAGAACCATAGATTAACCCAAACCTGTTGCAAGATACTAATATAAAGATGAGACCTCAAAAAAAACCAAGACAAAGCAAAACAAAAAAAACCCCACCCAAACCCTGAATAGCAATTATTTAATCAATACATAGGCCTTAAACAAAGTATTGCATTTTTCATCTTCCTCATGGCAGTTGTCCTGCCATGAGCAGGGTGACATGGAGAATAAGGCAAGGGGAAATGAGTTCAAATCATATAATAAGAAACCCCAATATTCAAAGCATAGTAATATGCTGTAAAATACAAAATTAATGGGATTTTTTTTGAGAAAATTCTGTCTGCCTTTTCTTACCTTCCTTCTGATTGAACAATAGAGTCAATGTACTAAAGTTATTTATTTATTTAAGTCTGCATTATCTAACAGGTTTTTATTCCTGAATAGTAGAATAAGGTCTGGATATGCACTCATGGATTGGTGTTTGTAATTAATGCTCTGAAATGTGTCCAGGCTGATGCTAAATCAAATGTTTAGTGGGCTAAAAGTACTGCAAGCCAAGATAAGGTTGAAAGACAATGATGATACTTGTCCATTTTCTCCTAAAGGAGGAGGGAATCTTGAAAATGGAAAATTAGAAGCAGGAGGAAGGGAGGACATAGGGAGTGGCTCAACAGGTGATGAAAATGCAACTGAGATTGCATATGCACATCATGATCAGATTGGAAAAATAATTACTTGAGCTGGGAGGATGGCAAAACAAACCTGTAAGTTCTTCAGCTGTGGGAAGAAGTTGGCTTAGTCAGGAGATAAAAATCTGATGCTGGAGAGTCTGAAGCTGAGCCTGATCAATCCGATTTGAGTTTTTCAAAATGCAAATTCCTCCTGCTTGATAGGACATAATTTAGTGAACGGAGTATACATTAGCTTAAAATAATTCCATTTGAATTGGTCTTCAAACTGAGAGTTTGTCTCAAACAATGTCTGAACTCTTGAGTGCGTGAGATTCTGCAAGCCAAGTGAGAGCCAGAAAGATCTCCTGCAATTCTATATTCAGCAGCTTTTGAAGCTTTTAAGTTCCTAATGTGCAAGAAGGAGTCATGGAAAAAAGAGTCAGGGGACAAGAGAATTTAGAAGCACTGTTGTTTACTTGCAGGTGTAAATGTCCACTGAAAGTTGAAGTAAATACGGGGAAACTGGCAGAGAGGACTTGGAGAGAAACACGGAAGCTGCTGAGAGATACGTTTCAACACTGTAAAAATCATCAGTATGTGTATTACAGATGGCAATACTAGATTAATATAATGCATCAAGTTGAAATAAACTGGATCTGAAGAGAGCCTGGAGAAAGATCAGGCTGGGGCATCAGTGATCACAGCAGGGATGTGTAAGTATTATATCGACAGATGCGTCAGAAATATTAAATGAGGACTTCAACTTCCAAACATGGGGAATCTGGGTTAGAGCTTCAGCTGCTAGACTGATCTGAGATTCTGGGAGATACACGTGAAGCTCTCTGGCAAAAGATAGAAACTAAGACACCTAAAATATTAGGAAATTTTATTTAAGAAAAATCTGTAAAGACGCAGGAGAAATTATAAAGAAAAGCACTGAAACTTTAGTTATGGCTTACAAACCTCCAGTATGAATCTGTCTTAACATCTTCCATCCTCGCTTCGTACTTATTTAACATATTTTCCATGTACAATAGTGCCTTTATACAAAGTTTCAACTCTTTTGCAGCAAGTGTTACTGACTTAATATAAAGCTGTTCTTTGAAAAAAGAATTACTTTCCCTTTTGGCACTTCTAAATATTTCTGTTTCAAATTTGTGCTCCTTTACCCCCAAGATCTGAGTTGCAGAGCTGCTTCCTTCGGTCCCCAGTGGAGGCCTATTTGTATTGGCTTTGATGTAAGCAGTAAGCTGCCTGGTTTAATTTTAACTTTTCAGGGGAAGAGTTTATTCACAAATGAATTACACAGCATGAAATCTTAAAAGCTGCAGTTAGATGCTCATGGAAAAAATGCATAATGAGTTTGGTTGGGAAAAATGTTACAGAACTGATGTTCTCCTCATCTAAGAACACAGTGCGCTTTCATGAAGAGAGAGAAGGCAAGATGGAAAAGACAGGCTTTGACACCAACAAGGAAGGGGCTGCAGAGTAGCATTTGATGTGCCTGTTGGGTGAACTACATGTGCAGACTGGAATGAGAAATGCTGCGCAGGGAGAACAAAAATTCCTGTTTTCCAAATACCACGTCCAGCATATAGTCTGCTGAACTGCCCACCTTGCTTTTGGGATGTTGAGCAATGCTCTGCATGCTAGCATGATACTGAATGCCCTGTAAGCATTACAGTTAGTTTTTGTAATATCTTTTAACTCTCCATGGTCATTTCTTTAGAACCAACAGTGTGCATCATATCTTAGAGCGGTAATAAGTTGTTATGCTTGAGGCTGGGCAGCTCCTGCAAGTAGTGTGTCCTTGATCCTTAGGAAGCCACAAACTACTCTGGGACTTGTAGACATCATAGCTGCCTTCAACCATTTCATTTGTGGAAAGCTGAAGTAGTAGATGCCACCGTGACAGCTGCAAATCAGCATGGCAATACTGGGGGGTAGGTTCAGAGCTGAAGCCTCAAAAACAGACCTCCTGACTCCAAAAGAGATTGTGGGAGCCAGGTCCTTGTTCTGGTGGAGTCGAGTGTGTCCAAGATAAAATCCAAAAGCAGAAATGCAGGCAGAGAGGTGTTTTTGGGAAAACAGCACTTTGAGTTCATTCTTTGTAAATAAATAGGATTCTATATAAAAGAATTTAAGTACAGATTGTGTCTTTATCAGTTAGACTTCCCAAGGGAAATAATGTGAGATTTTGAAAGTTGATTAACTGCTGGGGCTAAAGGTAATAAACTCTCAGAGTCTCACAAAAATCAAAAAGACCAAAATAATCTTAAATAAGATCTGGATGTTTTCTGAAAATACTTAAAGCAACAGCATGTAGCTTCCCAAGACAAGCTTACAGAGACAGAGAATTAAGGAGATAAAATCTCTGGGGCAGCTATACAGTGTCTGGGCAAATTAGGAAGCCCAGCTGCAATGCTGCCAGCTCAGAAAGACAAGATAGATGGATAAAGCCACCAGCTAGATGGCCACTGATCAGAAAATGTCCTAAGAAATACTTAAGAATAAAAAAACTCTACTACTTTGGCTCATACCAGCAGAGAGAAACTGCAGCAGCAAGGAACTTGCAAAAGGAAATTAAAAGATTGTCAAGAAATCAGAAGCTGTCAAGATTCCTTGATGTGGAGCCATGGGTCCCTCCAGTATTTCAAATTTTTTACTTTGGATACAGATGCTAGCATTTATAGACCCAAAAATGAGTGCCATAAAAGAGAGTGGAAGGTTATTATTATAAAAGTCTAAATTTTCTAGGGACACAGCATCAGTCAAGACTCTGTAGAATGATTCAGCTGCTCTTGGTTTGGGAAAAATAAACTCAACCTAAATCATGAAGAGTTGGGTGGGGATAGGGAAGATGGAAGTGATTACCGTAAAATAACTAGAAAAGGCAAATACTAGCTGTAGAGGAAAATGTCTTATTTCAGCCCATAGGTAAAAAGCTTCCCTGAAGTTACAACCCCTGCCTCACTATCAGCCAGATCTTTCCATAAAGGAAAACTCCCCAGCAGTTCGAGTACTGCAGGTGTATGAAAAAGTCACCAATTGTCTATGGGGTGATTATTTCAAAATTGTTCCATGAAGTCACTGTAATTAAGCTCATCCATGTTCTAAATGCCTGGGATGAGTAGGAGTACCAATGCCAGATAAAATCCAAGGAGAAGGATGGAGACATTGCATTTCTGTGCTTGCAAAACCCAGCCCCAACCCCACCAGGTGGTGGCAGAAGTTTCTGTGGCTGGTCACTGTGTACAGTTTTCTTTCTCTTATAAGTTGTAGAGCAACAAGTGATGATGTATTAGGTTTCATTAGAGGCATTTATGAAGATAAATCACATTGGGCCTGAATCTAACAATGAAAAGTTGCATAATGTCTCCATGGGTCACAAGAAAACATGGAAGGAGCAGCAATGATGTGTCAGCTTTTTCTGGGAAGGTTGAAAAAACACATGAAATACAGTAATGCAAACAAGGACCATACCATTAATTTGCTTAAGAGACACCACAAAGCAACTTAAGATAAGCAAATAAGATAGCTTGATGTGGTGCAAGCAGTGAGATTTGACAGCCTGTGAAGTAAGCATGAATCTCTCAAAATGTGGTGGGTTGTTTTTTTTTTTGTGAAAAGCTATGCTTGAAGGAGGTTCTCAGAAGTGACTAAATCCAAGCATTAGGAAAAAAGTCTGTTAAAAAAAAATCTTGGTTTGTGCTTATAAAATAGGGTTATTAATCTATTGCAATGAGGTAGAGGGGGAAAAAGCAACATGTGCCCAAGAATCAGCCTTGAGAAGAGCGCGCAGGCTGCGAGGAGGGATGGGTTTCTGCCGGAGGAGCCGTAGCCGTGGTCTGACTGAGCTGTGAGGGGATGGCTGTTTTACCAGACTGTACATGGGGAAACCTGTGGTGGGGCACCTGGCAGAAGAGCTGCTTACCTCTTGGTCCCATTTAAGATTTTGAGGACTTCAGTGAGACACAGGTACGACGCCAGCCACGGGCTGGCCAAGCACACATGTATGTGCTTTACCCACCGCACATGTTTGGGTCTGCCAGTTACACAAGAGCTCAAAACCCTCTGGACTCCCAGCTGTCAGCTGATGCCATCACCTCTGCGTGCTGCGTCACCTCTCTTTCTACATCCCCTAAAAAACAAAGAACCAAATACACCTGCAGCTGCAAGGGTTTCTCAATGTTACCCTGCCAGTAGCACACAAGTAGCATCCTCATCCACCATAAATCATGCTCAAACTAAATATTTGTTAATCTAGGGCCCTTTTAAAGCTGCGTTACAGCTTTACCTGTAATTCTCATTAGGCAACACTGGAGCTTGTGTCTGCAATAACATCTAAACCGGTCATTTTTCTGGAACATCTGTGTTCAGCTGCAGGAGGAGGGAGGGAGAAGTACACTCTTACGGATATAACTGTGCAGCTAAAACATGTTTCTGCCTCTGAAAGTTAATAAATTAATTAACAAAGCAAAGTTAACAAAGAAAGTTAATAAATAAATTAATGAATTAATAGAGAATAAATGTGGGTTTGTTGTCCTGTGAAGCACGTTAGCCACAGAATTACGCCATTATTTCTTTCTTCAACTACTTTTCTTGTTCAGTTCCAGCTGAACTCTGCCTTGGCATAATCCCAGCCAGGCTGAATATGAATTTCAGCTGAACCAAAATTTCTGCTGGTTCAATGCCCCTTTCTTGTTGTGATACACATATTATCTAGGAATCAGAATGCAATTAAGATTGATGAGTACGAAGATTATTTTCTGACTTTTTGTGACTCATCTGTTCCAACCTCTAAGTCTTCATGGCTATTGGATTAGGAATGAGGGATGATCAGAATATGTATTCTACATAAGCAAGATATGACATCAGAAAGACACTAAACAACCCCTGCAAAAGCACCACCTACAAATGTGAGAGACATACATTACGAGTATCAGAGGCCTATATAGAGACAAAAAAGAGTAGACACTATCAACTTTGGGTGTTTTGAAGCCAACGCTCCAACCTGGACTGAAACTCTGTGACTCAAACAACCCTCTACTGGGGTGAGAATTCATTTTGAAATTCTAAGATGAGATGAACCCCAATTTAAATTAAAAAAATAATAATAATTTTTCAACAATCATCCTGTCATTTCAACAAAACTAAGAACAAATTATCAATTACTAAAACACGTAATGAAGTGTCTTTTTAACTGGAAGAGGCCAACTTGTATTTGCCCAAGGATCATTATACAACTTTGCAGCACTAGACTATATATGATTTGAACACTGTATTTCTAAATGAAATAGTTTTGAAGTGCTCGCTTTTCATATATGTATTTTGCTGCAAGATAAAATGAACTGTAATGTTGATTTCCTCTCAGCTGTCTCTCAATTTCCCACATATACATATATGTACATATATGCATATATGTACATATATACATAGTGAAGCATAAATTCTTCATACATTAATGAAATGCCTAAGTTGTAACAACATACATACATAAATTTGGCCACCAAATCTACAGTGGAGAATCTCTTCTCCATAACATTTCTTGGCATTTAACACTACTTGAAAAATCAGTGAATAAATCTCACAAAATACTGTGGTGAAAAGGTAGATATTTATTACTGCTCTTATTAATATGCTCTTTCTTACAGAGTGAAACAAGGCAGAAAGAATTCGGTTCAATTGACCCATATTAGAGGCATTATGGCATAGAGAGATCCCACCCATAATTCTCCTTTTGCCCCTTTTCCCCCATCCTTTGGACCTTGAAACCCTTCTGCATATAGTAATACTTAGGAAAGACTATGATTTTGTACTATCATATGACTTCTGGGCTGCCTTTACTATTTATTCAGGAAGCATCTCGGTGGACTGGGAAACAAATAGCCAACTGTGTCGCAATATTTTTGGTGTGAAGCATTACATGGAGGATCACTGTTACTTTGGGAGGACTGCAGAGTATTTTGGACTTAGGTAAATTACAACTGTGAACTTTTTGTGTGCCAACTAAAACAGCACAAAAATATATTCCCTCCGTGCCTCGCAGTTGCAAGGCTTTCACAAGAGAAAACGCAGCAATCCAACTATAAATAGCAACTTAACTAAAATTAGATAGAACTGGCAGGCTCTCGTCTATGAATGGGAGCACTGTTAATATGCTCATCAGGTACTGGAAGGGCTCCAAATCTGACAAGGCATGCTACGGCGCAAACTTTCTGTGCCTGGAAAAATGAGCAGAAATGGCTGAATGAATAGGGCCGGGGATGTTTTCATAGCTGGATAATAATGTCAGAGACTGCCTGACGATGCTGATTAAATTTAAAGGGAGTACTGTAAGCAGTGATATTTCTCCATATTCCTTATTGCATTGCTTTGTTTATGGTAACTGAAAATGCCATTAAATCTACAGAATAAAGAAATCTGGGAAATCACTTAGGGGAAAATGAATACCAAGATACTCAGTAAAGTTAAACCAAGCTGGGTAACGGTGTAAATTCAAAGTATGTAACTGCTTTGGGATGTTTTCATTCAGAAATGGTTAAGGCTTCTCTATACTCCTACGTGGTGAAGTTACTGAACAGTGAATAAAAATATGCATTGATGGTACACCAGGTACTCAGTACTAATCTGCTGCCTGTTCCCCTGCTATGGAAACACCAAAAATGCTATTTGGCTTTCTCCAGTTCAGAACAGACCTTATAGTATAGAAAGGGCCATTATGGTCACAAAACAGTATAGAAACTTCAACTGCACAGATGATATACCCTGACCTTCTTTCTACACGTAGCACCATTGAAATACAATCACTTCTGCACCTGCTATCAATCAGCCTACACTTCCATATATAGCTTTTTTTCGCCCTAAAAAAATTAAGTTAACTCATACAAAGGCACCTTGAGGGCACGCTGTGTTTCCACAAGGGAAGTCAGAGCAAAGTAGCTGATGAATTGTGAATTTACACCGAGCTTATTGTACAGTGTCTCTCCCACGTTGATAAACCATTAGTTTACTTCAGTTTAATTCATTTTGAGTGTGAATTAAGTTAAGGTAATTATGGCCAGCTGACTCCTAAATGAGTGTCCATAGAGAAATTATATATGCTCTAGTTATATTCACTTTAAATTCACATCTTTTTTTTGTTAATTCATTTTGACATGTTGTGTAGGACAAGCCATCGGGTATCTTGGGCTCATGCCAAAGCACCTTGAAGATAAGGAAGGAGATTTTGAACTATTCTCAACAAACAGAAAAAAAAAATTGATTCATAGAGGTTTCTAGATGAAAAATATTACAGACATTTTTCTATTAAGTAGAAAACATCTATCTGGCTCAAACGTAAATGGATGTTTAAATATAACTATGATAAATTAACATTTGTTTATGAGAAAATTAAAATTAAACAGTATAGTAGTTGGTCTGTGCCCTTCTCAGATCAGCACTTGTCAGCCATAAGGAAAACACAAATTTACTCCTATTATGTCCCAATTAATCTGATCATTTAAATGGGCTAAAATATTTCCTATCATGGCTATTTTTACAGAAATCATGTCTTAGTGTAGCTCTACCAGCTTGTTTTTTATGTACAAAATTATTTGAGTCGTACATAATTTAGGTTTCATTCTGGCTTCAGGAAACAAGCATAAGTTCTTCTAACTCTAACTCAAAAAATAATGACCCTTTGATATTGCTCCAGCAACCCTGCAGATTTGTCAACATCACATTAAAAAGACCGTATCAGTGGTCTGAAGGCTTCACAAAGCTGTAAGGAAAAGTAGGTTTAACCTTAGCTTGGAGATAATGTTTTCAGCTTAGGATAAAGTTTCTGTAAACTAGCACTTAGAAATTTAATCCTATGGGGGATTAAAAAAAAATACTTGTTTCTCATGGAGGGGATTTAATATTTGGATTAACCACTTGATTAGAAAGGTTATGACCTTTGTTTACAGAATAGCTTCTGTATTTTTAGCCCAATAGGAATGAAAGCTTTGCAGTACAGAGGGCTGATACTGAAGCATGCATTTTCACTGGGGAAATGTTATGTGTCAGTTGAGGAGAAGGAATGAAGTCTAATGAGGATCCAAATGTACTTGTTGAATAACCATGTGTGCGTGGAGGGGAAACAACCAAAGCAACACACTTACCAAAAACTTCCTGTTAGAATGTTACTGTATTTCTTTTGGAAAACCTATTTTTGTAAGACCATGTGTAAGCTTCTTAGGCATAGTAATAATAAACTCTGAAAATTCAAAAATAAAAGTTTCAGAAACAAAAATATCCTGATTTCTGAACTGGGATCTCGATAGAAGAGATAATTAAACAAAAACTAACAAAGGAAGTTCAGGCTCTACTTCACAATTCCAGCTCACGCTATAACCACTTTTTTTTAATCCTTTCCAACTCCCTCACTTCTTCCACATGAAGTATGCTTTACAGTTATTTGTGAGATAGCTGCCACTAGAGGTCAGATGTTTATAATTTTCTTTAGTGACATTAATAACCATTAGTGCTGCACATTTTGAAAATAACATCACTGCAAACTGCCTAAAGTTATTCTTTCTTATTTATTTATGTGTTGATATAAATATAGATGTGATTGGCCCCCTTTAGAAATCAGAACACTTAATATTTAGTTAGAATTTTGTGTAAGAAACTTGTAGAGATTAACTCTGTAATTTGTGCCTATCGCAGTTTGATATCCTCAGAAAACCAGACTAACCTAAATGATAAAGTTTTTAAGCAGCCTCCCTGGAACTGCCACTTGGTAAACCTTTGTGGAGGATGTTCTGGTGTGCTATGTACAAAGATAAAATTTTCCCCCATGCAAAAAAATGTTAATCAATTTGAGTTATTGCTGTACCAAAAATAACAGAGAAGCTACAGTTTGCACATTAGTAATAGTGATGAAAATAATTGTTAGATGCAATACTTGCACTTTTTGGATCACATACAGCAGATTTTTTACTGTAATATGTACCAGCCCGAAGTAGATGAATGTGCTTCTCATTTGGTGAGACACCCCTGTCCTTTGCATTTAGACTGGGTTCTGGTACATGAACAGTGAGATGGGGTGGATGTAGCAACATAGACCCCACAGTCTGACTTTAACCAAAATTGCCAGAGGGGTATTAGATTCAAAGAAATCAAGTCCTCACAAATTACCTAAAAACTGGCAACTGAATAGTCAGAAGTTCCCATCACACAAAATGCATGGGAAATCAGGCTTTGATTGCTTTCTGGCACACATACAATTTGTGTATCTATAGAAATAGTTCTACTAAACCAAGTCCTTAATTTTTCCAGCCTGCTCACAAGTTCTTTATTAACTAGACAATCAGTAATTCTACCTTGTATGAAAATGTGAAGAATGTAAAAAGTTTATGGGATTTCGTCTTTCCCAAAGAATGCAGTGAATATTCATACAGAGTAATGCGAATAGAACAATCATTCCAAGTCCAAATATATATAATCTTTTCACAGATCATGAATATGTATATATTTTTATACAGGATGATAACATAATGATTTGTTGAGCAAAGCTCAGAAATGCCTAAGAAAAATCAAGAATGCAATTTGTTAAAATAAGATATTATTCAAATCAATTAACTAAAACAGCACAAGGAGGTGACATCACTTCAATTGTATCTAGCTCTGCAGAACTCCACCTATGCTATTGCACTCCCAACACCATGTCTCCATAGGAATGCTCATTAAATGATCTTATGTTGATGCCTTCTATAGGCCAATGGCATGCAATAGCCTGAGCAACAGCTATTTAGTAAGCAGCCTTACAGTCACTTGGAAACACATGCAGACTACATCCAACTGATTAATGGTGTTTCTTAAAGGACCAACACAGCTCAGCAAAAGGAAACTCCTCACTTAACCTTCTCTTTCATGAAGCTGTTTTCATGACATCCCCCTGTTCCATAGTTCTAAGCATCAGTAGGTTTTTTCCTTTTCATAGAAGAGAGGAATAAAAGTCTTTGCTGTCCTCTTCTAAAGTAAAACAGTTGAGTTCAATATTTTGTCAGAAACCATTCCACAGTAAAAAAAGAGCTCTAGGCTACCTGGATGCAACCCTTTGGATTTGTGCTAATCAGCCCCTAGCATGGCTACCATTCCAGGACTTTAAATTTCTGGTTTTGCTAGCTTTTCACTGGAGACACTTTTCCCCAGAAAAGTCTGGAGAGAGTCCAGCTTCTCTTTAAAATGTATTCTACCTGATACGGAGAATATAATCTCATGTAAAATGCACAGAAATGATCTTCAAAGCTTACTCATGCCTTCAATACCTCTTTCAGAATGCAGTAAATGCTCTCACAGAGATTTCTGTGATGGGAACAGCAATCATTATATATGTCCTGGGGCACATTTTCCAGGTATGTTGGAAATACGTAATTTCAATTTGTGATTCAACCCTGTACCTCCATGCCAAATTGCAGGGGATCTTTGGTGCAATGTTTTAGAATCCTGCCAGGTTGAGGGATGGTATAAATTTAATCACTGGAAAACTCAAATCATGCCGATTCCGAATTTCAGAGAGATTCAACTTTATTATCAATTAGATAAACACAGTAATTGACTGACCATCTGGCAGCCAACTTTTAAAGGGCCTTACACTCTTCTCAAGGCCATTACCCTCTTCTCTTTCCTAGACTTGTGTTCATTTTGATGAATAGAGAATCAAGCTCCAAGATAATGACAGACATATTAGAATTACTGCGTAAAGCCATAGGCCAGAAATGAAAACAAACCTTTATACTTTTCAAGACCATAATTCCAAAAATTCTACTTTTCTTCTTGGAGATGTAGGCCACTTCAGAATCTATTTGGAAAATATATATATACATTTATATTTATTTTTTTTTAACCTTCAACATAGCACCTGACTAACCTCAGGGCTCTTCTAGAGCTCAGATGAGCTCTGCAATACATTGTTCGGGTTACCAGTGGTTAAAAAGTAAACCTGTAATCATGCTGTAGCCATCGTGACACAAGGAAACATACAGGGGCAGAAGTCCTTTTCCCTTGATGGCTCAAGTTTTAAAACTCCTTTTCACTCTGTAAAAGGATTCCTGTAACTGCACTAGTGTTTTACAGTGAGGAAAAAATTGTTATAAGAGCATGGCTCTGCAAAAAGCTAAGGTCCACCATGATTATTTCATTCAATACTGCCTCTGTAAGAAAGTCTGGCTTTTCTTTTTTAACTTTACATGGAACTGCACTCTTAAAAAAAATAATTAATGACTATTCAGAGAGCCTTGATATTCACCAAATCTCTGCAATCAGTGAGCTTTAGAGACAGGGGTAAAATCAACTGTATTCACAGGTGAATTGTGAATTTTGTTAGAGATTTTAAGCCTTTTTCATTGAAAAACAAAACCAACCGACCAAAAACCACCAAAAAAAAAAAAAAAAAAAAAAAAAAAGAAAGGCAGCAGAACCCACCTGGAAATGGTAATTCCCTGGAGTGACAGTTCCCAAGAAAGCAGAGGGAGGGAAAAGAATGCAAGAGACATTTTTTAAACTGCAGAAACTGAATCAAGACATTAAATTCATGTGGCTCCAACTTCAGGGTCTAAACACGGGGAGACTGTATCTGAAAATTCGTTGTGTTGGGGCATGTTAGTCTCCCCTTTCTTCAAGAGACAGGTATGGTCAAGTTTTCTTCGAAGGGCTATGATTCAGGGAAATGCACTGTCGGTTCACAACATCTCTCAGGATCTGGCTCAATTTCAAAAACTGTAAACAATTCCAGAGATTAATTTTTTCTTTCTGTGCTACAAGAGTCTCTTTGATAATTTCGGAAGAAAGAATAAAAATCACACAGCTCTGGGTACCAGTCAAATGGTCTAGGAATAAGGAAGAACTGTGGTGCTCCAGGTTTATTTGGGGTTTTTAGGGGTTGGGTTTTGGTGGTGGGGATTTTTGGTTGTACAAGTAAGTCTTTTCATCCTTATTGAAAGAACAAATGAATATAGAAAATATATGAATATAGAAAAAGGGTGCAAGTAGTTTTATGTCCAGGGTTTTTCTAGTCTCTCCACCTTGTTTTTAACACGGCTTGATGTAATGTAATCACTGGTACAAAAGTCCGCAGTTACTCAATGTCCGTTTACTTCATGCAAATATTTTTGTTATGATAGAATCATTCTTTTAGAGGATGGCACAATTGTCCTGTTACTATTTTAAACCAGCTGCTGGTAATAAGAAAGTATTAACTGAGTACTGTAGAATAGTACTTTATGGTTTGCTAAAACTGAATTCAGGGTTTTCTTTAGTGGTTTAGATGACTAAATCGCTCAGATTCTGCTGTCTGTGCCGTAAAGCTTTGTATGCATCTGAGAATGTCCTCAGAAGAGGGACTGCAATGTTTTGTTGGAAATGTCATGTAAGTATGCTGAATGTCAAAAAGTCATTCTAAAATATTACCTGTTATATCAAAGTCACACTAATTTGTCATCAGGCCTGAAATCTGTACAAAACATACTGTGCTTGGTTTTCACTGTTTTTTTTAAAATAGTAAATTTTTCTAGCTTCAGAAGCACCTTGGTATATTTTGAACTTTCATAGCAAGAGATGTTTATCCTCATGGACAACTTTTCAATTCATTTCTTAACAGTACCAACATCTTTTCTGTATCCAAGCATAAAAGCAGTTAAGAAGAGAAAGTCACTTTTCTTTCTGCACTATGAACTCGGCAAAGAAGCCACCTCATTTATGGTGCTAGGGCAAGGAAAATAGTAATGATACAGAGAATATGAAAGAACTGCAGTTGTTACGCTACCGTTAAACCCAGTCCGCGCACAACAAATTCAACTGGAAAGAGGCAAAGTTGTGAGTTTGTGAAAAGCAGGAGAAGGTAAAGCCTAGTGAATATCAGGTCAAGAGAAGCTATATATCCTGATTAATAGAACATTCATAGCTCCTGTTCTGTGCAGCTGCTACGGAGAGTACAGCAATGTGCTTACAGCACTATGTTACTATACAGCTTCTTTTGGTGCACTATGGATGCAATTTCCATCCATGCCATAGGGCCAAAAAAGATGTGCTTCATTGTTCACCGTCTCACATGGGGTCTGGGGATGTGCTTTACCTGAGGTAAACATGAACGGTGGTTTTATTCCTTACATACAGTCTAAAACCTGCAGTAGCTAAATTGACTTTGACTAACATTTAGAGGAATGGCTTGAACAACTCATGAGTATGACCTGTCAGCGTTCTCGGCAAGTTCTGCTGTTTACTGCACAGCTGAATTCTTAAAAATTATATTATGCTGATGACTACTCACTGAAGATACACTTCTGAGTGTGAGCAGCACAAAGTTTCAGTGCATACGGGCAAATAGGAAGAATAATTTTGTTAACACTAGATGACTGCACTTCATAATGATAAGTCACTGCAGAATGTGTTTTTTGGTGTGGTTTTTTTTCTGAAAAACAATTTTTTTTAATCCATTTAATGCTACAATTGTTAGTATAAAGCAATATGTTCTCTACTTCTACCTTTGTCTCTCCATAAGTTCTGGCACAGGTTTTTGGAGGTATGTTGATAAAAGGTGACTATATACAAGAATTATATGCATCCATAAATGTTACCTCCGAGACAGGGATTATCACATTGTCTTTGTTATGCAGTCTGCATGAGAATTGACCTCCCATCAGCTGTCTTACAGGCTGTAGTTTTGCTGTGTTGTGATACTTTTTGGTAATGATAACAGGAGGAAGATGTGAATGTAATTTTGCTGTTTGTTGGGATTTTTTTTTTTAACAACTCTGTGGTTTTGTCTCTCTTCTGCGCTGGTGAATCTGGCAAGGCAAAAATAATCACAACAATTTTATCTCACAGAACCCCTTGAAACCAAGATAAAACCAAGTCATTTTGCCCCAGAGCATACAGGGTGCAGGATGGACAGGTTGCATGGTACTAACAGAGACTAAAGGGCAGAAGCATCAATAGCCTGCCTGCAGTCTCCACTCAAAGTTCCTCACCATTAACAAAATACAATTTGAAGGTCTCTGTTTCTTTCCTCCACAATGTCTCTGCATCTGGTAGGTCTCAGCAGTACATTAATTTTGCTTTTTTTAATACCAGCTTCCCAATCCTCAGCCTGAATCTGAATAGCACCAATAAAAATCGATAAAGCATGCTAAATCCAAAGTAGCATTAACAAAACATATGTGCTGTGTCAAGCTTTCATCATGATCTTTATTGTGACCCTTGTGTTCCCCCTGCTCTTCCTGGGTGTTCTCTCCTGCTGTAGCATAAGCTTCTCCAGGAGGAGATATGACTTTATTTGCTGTAAAGCACCCTGCTCTCCCGTGATGAATAAAAAATAACAATGGTGGGTTACAGTATGCATGGCATGAAGGACATGGCTGCCAAGAACGAAGGCTTGATCCTTGTGTTCCACAAAAAGAACGGCTCAGTGTATTTAGCACATTGCTCCAAGATTAATCTAGCAAATGAAGGCTTGGGGCTTCTTTTCCCCTAAGACACATAAATATTTTTTTTTTAAATCAGTTTTAATTCTGCTGGAGCAACAAAGCCTTAGAATGGAATTACCTAATTTTTACCAGCCCTATGATGACTTGTGATCAGGAATGGAAAAACAACATAAAATAGTAGACTACTGTATCAAACATATTTGCTCAATAATCTTTTTTGGTATCCAGGAGCTTATCAGAAACCTCGTATCAGGTACAGGCTGCTCTGGGTACAGCCTGTCGTTTCTTGATGGAGCAATATCCAGTGCAGCTATCCAAATGCAGAAAGCTGCAAACAGCTGTATATTGCAAGATGCAGTCAGTATAGATTTTCATACATTTGTATTGCCAAACTTCTCTTTTGATGTAGGATTTGTCCCTTCACTACTGAGTAACTCTACCTGGAGGCTATTTAGTGCTTGCTGGACTCAAGCCCACTGAACACTACTTAACACTGTTTACAGAAGAGAAAAGCAGGGCCACCAGATCAGCAACCAAATCTAAAACTGATTTCAAAGTAGATTCTCTGATAGTACAATACACATCTTTCAAATCTATGGACATGAGTGGATATCTGAGAAAAACGTGAAATCAACCGTAGTTTATCCAAAGACAGCCTGACTTTCATGAACCATGGGAACAAATAAAATGTGAATACCTTCCAGAAGAAAACACTGTAGCTAGGTCTCAAAGGTAACTGAAATCTAACTAGATTAATTAACATCTGTAAGTATATTTCTAAATTAAAGCATCATTAGTGTAATATATACACCAGCTGTAACGTTTCTGTTTCTGGAGTGAAAAAAACAATGTGAGAGCTAGAAACAGGAGAAATAATGAAAAAGGGCTAGTTGTTTCAACTGAGCTCTTCTAGGATTTACAGAGTTTAAAAAAAAAAGTAGTCAGCATTGTATCAATATTTTACTTTTAATCAGCCATTAACTGGGTTTGGTTTAAGTACCTTTTGATTCCAGTGTCCCACTCTGATTTTTTTAAATGTATAGCTCAACTTTATTTACTTAATAATACTTATTTTCCTGTATATAGTTTATGGGATTGATAGTGGTATAATGACTCATTCAAGTCTGCATTTTTTCTCTAAGAGCAAATGAAAGTTATTAGACTGTCTTAGGATCTTTAGCTATGTATAGGCAAAGAGCACTCTACAAAATTAAGTAAAATTATAAGGTTTTGCCCCAAAGAAGTGAAAACTCAGATAAACAGCAGCAAGAATTCTAGTGTGTTTACGTTGATGGTAGTCAATGAAGAGCTTTAAGGACTGATATAACGACAACAGGGAAGGACAGTGGGTGCTTCTTAAGAGGGTCATTGCCCCAAACAAGGGGTTTGAAGATAGGAGGGAAGAAAAGAGGAAATAAAACTAATATTGGTGCTATGGGAAACCAGACATCCCAACAGTGATTTCAATCACTCCTTGATCTATTTCTAAATATCCAAAGAGCCTTTACCACCTTCTTCCAAGGTGTGGTTTAACAAATGAGTGAAATGATGTAATACCTTACAGCTGCGAGGGGGATGATCTCGCTTCCTCTTGCCCTCTTCTGAGGTCCTCTCCTTGCCCTTGTGCTTGCTCTGGTGTTCAGTGGCTCCCAGCTGAGTCGAGTCAACTCAACTCACTAACCTACAGAAAACTAGCCAGTCTTTTTGGCAGGTTAGTGAGTCAAATTTTGAAAGTTGTTACACTGTCTTAGGATCTTTAGCTATGTATAGACAGAGAACACTCTACAAAATTAAGTGAAATTACAAGATTTTGCCCCAAAGAAGTGAAAACTCAGGTAAACAGGAGCAAGAATTCGAGTATAATTATGTTGATGGCAGTCAATGAAGAGTCAAATTTTAACTTACTAAGGGGTTTGAAAAACACCACAGATGAAAGAAGGTAAATGGTGGAGCACATGCCTGAAGGAAGGGGTAGGAGGAGGGAATGGGGCGTTCGGATTTCAGCAATGCTGAGCAACTACATCAACATTATCCCAAAAGATTACTGTGCTGTCAGAACACCATAAAACACAGTTCTTTAGCCTGCAACACCTCGCTTTGAGGATTTCTTCCAGTCCAAAAATTAAGCTATGGCTTTACACTTTGGTAAGAAAAAAAATGCATTTTTACTTTGTGTTGTAATTGGAGCTTGACTGCGTCAAAACACAGTGCCTTGGGTTTGTTTTTACTTACACCAAAGCACTTGTCTAAGAGCACAGTAATATGTAATAGTTAATCTAACTGTAAAATCTGAACTGGAGAGACAGCACTTGTAATTCTACTACCAAGTAATTAGGTGATGTCAGCACACTCACACCCTTGGTTAATCTAGCCTCGTTTACCCTATAATAACATAACAGTGCCTTTGCCTGCACCCCATTTTTTTCAGTGGTGCAGGTAGCTTGCTCTGTGTCTGTTGCATTAAAGGCTTGTGTGTGTGTGTGTGCGATGACAAACCTGCTGACATGTAGGAGAGCGACAGGGCACTTTATCTTTTACATAGCTTCAACAGGTAAACTCCCAGAATGTAAACATTTCAAGATGAGACATATAGGGTAGATATACAGACAAGATTTTTTTTTTCTTTCAACATTAAATAGAAATAAATTGGAGGTATACTGAGCTATCTGATACATTTTAAAATCCTAGTGTGGACATTAAATGAACATTTGTGATGCTGAACCCCAGGATACACAGCAAACATATTTTATTCTTTAGCAAATATTTGCAGAGTTACACACAGATGAATTAGGTAATCAAAGAAACTGGAAACAGGTAGCACGACTCAAAATGAATGCAAAGCTCTGTGACATAGCTCTCATTAAACACCCTTGTACGATGTATCTTGTGGAATGGCATCGGTGACCCACTTGGTCCTGTCATCGGTGTTTCCCAGTGGCTTGGGAACCTTTGGGGTCTCCAGGTATGGCTGTTGAAGCAGGGAACCCAGACAAGTGTACACGAACCCTGAGAGGTACGCAGTTAGCAGGAGACCAGCTTTTGAGTATTTGGTGCTTTACTTTCAAACATTATGAATTTTTTCTGCCAGTTTCTAGAGCCAAATGTAGCAGCAGGCTGAATGTCACCTCAAGCCATAAACAGGAGGTAAAAAGGGAGAAAGGAAGGGAATTAATATATGCAAAATTAATACTAATTTTTTAAAATGGGGGAAGCCCTTTAAAATAACTCAGGTAAAAACTAAACATCTGCTGACACTAGTGTACAGAAAAGCAGACTTAAAGGCCTGCTGCTCAAAGAATTCCTTACTATTACCTCATTTAAACCATATATCCAGATTTTTATTCTGGCTCTAGCTGCATTTGGAGTGAGTGAAATGACTTGAGAAAAGAAGGTTTCTTTGTGTAATTTTTTTTTAACTGGCAAGACATTAGCTCAGGGATTATTGTAAGAAAAAAAACTTCAGAAAATATGTTGAATATTGCAAATATTATAAGAAAGCTTTGGAAAACATGTTGGATTTGCATCCAGCTCTGAACGCAACAGTTTTTATTTCTTGCAGGTTCAGTATGAAATTATTTCCATGAGGTTTCCAGAAGTGAATGGAGCATTTCAGGCACAGTTTCACTAAAGAGCGACAGGTCTAGCTGCACAAGGATCTGTCATGTGTGATTTTGTTTACTTCTGCCTGTTTGCTAACCTCCAACTTCAGTGAGTCACAGTATTTTTACTCCCATGCTATCCATTCCATAGGCTTTAACACACTCCACTTAATTACTAACAAAGTCCAAAGGTATCCACCCCTCTCCCACACAGATCTTTCAGCTAAACACAGCTCTGTAACCTCTTCTTACTTAAAATTGTTCTTTAGGGTTTGGATAAATACAGCATTAGCAGTTGATGCTTTTGTGTTGCTGAAATGACGTCCTTTCCCAGTTCCCCAAGCTCAGAGGTTTTCAGTGTTACAGCTCCTGCTGCTGCTTACATTCCTCACATCCAAACAACCAGGACTTGCCTGTGCTCCGGTCCTACAGACATCTTCTCACTTGGCTTCTCATGATCCAGTTGAAAATCACCTTCTTTTCCAGGATTCCTTATAGCTGTCTCCTAACTAAAGAGAGTCCTTTCCTCTCTTTGCTTATCCCTCAGATCATTCGTTATGTTTTCCAAAATTCTCTGTTTCTTTGGCCAGGCCCGACTGTGGTTTGATGCCAGGCTGGTTTCAGAGGTCACATAAATGGAAGGAATTCATCCAGCTCTTCTTCACTGCAGCATGCCACCTCTCCAGGACATGGGGGATGTGCTTTGATTTAGATCAGGAAATAATTTTTATTTCCTGCTGCTCTTTTTTATTATTTTTTCAGCAGAACAGGTCCCTGATCTGGTTCACTGCACAGCCCTGCAAAGAGCTGGAGTTGAGAAAATTGAAGGGTGGTGCAGTATTGTACCAGGACAAAAACGGTGGAACTGGGTATTGGGATGTTTCTGAGGCAGCAGGATCAGAAAACTGTGGCCTATGTGATACCAGCCTGAGATGAGCCTTCCCTCAATCTCTAGCTAACTTGTTAGTATGGCTTATAGCCCAGTAAACCTGCATGTATTTTCAGATCTCATCTGACATCCCTCACCTGTTCACTTCCTGTGTTATTTAATGTCTTGTTTGCAAATTGTTTTATCAAACACTTCACACAATTCTAGAAGTACAATCTTGCTTTAAAAAAAACACTAGCTAGGACTTAGTTATGAACAGTTCATATTCACCCAAAAAAGCTGACCAGTGTCAAGAATGAGGAGAAATACCTGAATGAGAACACGGATGGACAAAGTGTGAAGGAAAAACTGGTACCTGAAAAGCATCACCCCAACTGTATGCGTGCTGCTTTTGTTTAAAAATATGACTTGTAGATATGCAATGATTGAGCAAAGAGGCCAGAAATGAAATATATGATTGTTCTTCGTAAAAGGCAGTTGAAGCATACACTCAATATATCGGTTGTGAATGCTGGAAAAGACTGGGTGTAGCACAGTGAGTGTTAGTCATGGCCTGGAAACAGGATAGGAAAACAATTTAAGCTGAATAGTTACTTAGATAATTGCTTTAAGTAAGTCTCAGATTTACACACCCTACAACCCAAACTCAAAATTTTTACTTGATAGTATGAGACAAATACTTGCCCTTTCAGGCGCAGGAGGGAGGTGGGGGATATTAGGAACTTCCTAAAACTTCATTTGTGGCAGTACAAGCAAACAGGAAAAGAAACTGCTCACATTAAGGATCTCGGAGGACTGCAAAACAGTAATTAGATGAGCTCTGGAAAATGCACTGGAAAGGTGGGTACAAAGGACCAGTGCTGCATGGTGCGTATCCTACGTGCTCACCACGTGCCACCACTCTGAAAGCAGCATGCAACCTGTACTTTCCCTTTAATTGCCTCAGTAAAAATAATGCAACAGCTTAGCTTTAAACTCACCTTCAAAAGCCACTGGACTTTGCACCAAAACAAATATATGTGCACGTGATTCACGCTGACTCTCCTTGGGTGCTCTGGCAATAACACAACTTTTAAAATCACTGCATCTGCTTGCTAAATAAACGTGCTTACACCTTTGGTGCAAGAAGTACTTGATCTGAAGTGTACATACTTAGTATGGTGGCAAACAGAAGTTCCAACTTCAGTTTTAATTTCTTCACTTGGACTGAATTATTTACAAAGAGATGAGATCATGGCAAGCTGACATTGCATGGTAGTTCCTTCTCAAAATCTGCACAGAACATGAGCAAAAGCGCAGAAACTACTGAAGCTTACATTAAGGCTACAACTAAAGCCAGACAAAGATAAGTAAGTATTGATCGAAGTATGCTGGGAGAATTTACCAGTTACAGTGTAAGCTAATCTAGGCATGCAGGGGAGTACGTGCATGCTGCAGAGGTATATAGGAGGACACACTGTAAAGAAAACCAAGCAGAAGTTTATAATAATTGCATTAAGAAACACGTTCCACCACACATTCTTTCTTCCTCTTTTGTTCTAATATGTCTTGCAAATATACAAGCTCTTCAGGGAAAGTGCAGATTTTCTGCATGACTATGAAAGGATTGTAGGGAGAGCATAGGGTATTACAGGAAAGAAGGATTGGGAATTGGAAGCGGATGTCAGAGAGGGGTACGGAATTGACGTAAATAGTAGAAAGACTTGAGAGGTACAGCAAAAGATAGCTTTAGCTGGAGAGAGGGAAGAATGGAGGCCAGAAAAGATGTTGCAATAGTCAACTGATGAGTAAGATATGAATCACAGCTCTGGTGGTGGTGACAAGGAGAGATTTTAAAGATGTTGCCCAAGAAGAGAATCTCAGATAGATGAAACACCGAATGCGAAACTGAGATTGGGGGAAACAGGGCAAGAAAGACTTCATTGAGCTAACAGAGCAAAAGTAGGAAGAAATGAAAAGCCTGGATAAGAAAAGAAACTCTTTCTTTAATACAGGAAACACTCAAAGAGTATTCAGTAGGAATACTATTTCAATAGAAATACAAGGATTGATAAATTAAAATGCACTAAGCAATTAAATTAAGAATTAATTAAGAATATATCTATTTCCAAGGATAATATGAAAATAACTTACATATGGGAGGAAACTGTTATCCCTTCAGTGATGCACCATGGCAAGCACCATGTGCATCAAAGGAAGGAACAAAAAACCCCAGTAACAGAATAACAAAACTTCTCCGTAGTTCAAGATAATGAGCAGTGATTTGTTTTCTAAAATTTTGTCATTTTATTATACTAATTCTAACTGATTTTTTAGCAATTCTCAGAGACAATAAAACCATAAATAAATCTGCTAAATTCTGATGAATCTGGTAATACAGTGTCCAGTACAAAAAGAAATGTATAGAAAAGGAACTGTACAGTGGAGGAAGAAATTATTCAGATGAGAAGGTACGGGAGGATTTGGAAAGGAAAGCTCAGGTGAGTTATAAGAATAAGTGCTTATTCCCATAAACATTCAAGTTGATAGTTTCCCCTATGGTTCCTTCACATCCTGCAGAAGGCTCGAGTGGGCTCCCCCTCAGAAAAAGCTTGGGGGGGTGCTGTTTTCCCCTTCTCTTTCAGTTCATCCTTAATGTGTGCATCCTGCATTACTGTATGAAAGGTGCTTGCTTCACTGCTAACAGGTTTTCATAGAGTCATAGAATGGTTAGGGTTGGAAAGGACCTTAAAGATCATCAGCATGAGCACAAAAAGAATATCAGTTATTAGACAAACTCTAAACATTTTGGGTTAAGAAGGGTTGATTGATAAGTTTAAAGCACCAGCATCTTACACAGAAGTCTTTTTGACACAGGAAGAGACATGAACATCTGAAATGCTTGATTTTAATACTGATAAATAATGAATTATTTCACTACTAAGAGTAAGAAGCAAAGGCACTTTCAAATACGGATAGAAAAGATCTGAATGACTGGGTCCATACCTTACATTGATGGGATGGCATGGTAAACATCTCTAATGAAAATTAAATATAAGTAACAACTTTCATGACTTATTTTGTTGGGAAATAAAATCTCAGATTAAAAAAAAAAATCCAATGTCTAAATAGTTTCATGGAACATTAGACTTGTGTAAACCTGTATCCTGCCTCCTAGTTCCATCCAAAACTTGTCATATTAAAATGAGGCAGATGAGCCTCATATGATTTATTTGAAAATGTTTTCATTTATCATCTTTAGTCTTAGAGCTTTGTTCTAATCCAGGAGAGAGACATGCATCTGAAAGCAACCAACCTGCCCCAAAACCAACAAAGCAAAGTAGCACAGATGTTTCTGTAACAAGACTGTTATGCTGGGACAGAACTTCGTAATGAAAGGGCAGGATTGATAAAACTCACAAGTCTCCTCTGTTTCACCAGTTTGCTTGGTTGTTGTGGTTTTTTTAAGGGGGTTGATGTGGCGAGAGAGAACTGCTCTTTTAACAATAATTTGCATACTGTGTATGCACGTAACACACGTATTAACCTAAATCAGATGTAATCATCTTGTGTTCATTATCAGTTGATAGCTTTTGGCTTCGAATTATTTTGACCAGGCACAAATGGGCAGGATTCAGTATGCACAAAGTTATATGCAAAAAGTCTTAAATTGCACTCAAATAGTTTTCTATACTTCTGTTAGTGAGTTCTGTTCATAAGACTTGTTGTCTTGTGAAGGTCCAGCCACTTTTAAGAAGAGTAATGCATTAATATTAAAACAATTTGCATTTAGTACATGTTAGTTAAGTAAAACTTCAGTAGTCACAAAAAGAGAAACACAACCATACATATGTTATTTCAGCTTATAAAATGCTGACTACAATGCTTGGCTTCTGCAGTTCCTCTTCAAATAAAAACCTAAATGTGAAGGCTCTTATTTAACTTATTATATCGACTTTGTCAGGAAAGTCTTTCATGATGACCCAGCAAAAACAAGACACATTGTCTCTTAAAATCTCTATCATCAGATCAGCAAGAGAAACCACAGCAAATATTTGAGCACAGGGTCAGCAAGCTCAAACCCGCTTCCTGCGTTTTACCCATAGTTGGAGGAGGTGGTGAAGCCACTGCCAATTTTTGCTGGTATAGTCCATTTCCCAAACTTCTGAATGAGTCTCTGCTGGCTTGGATCTGCCCATCTGCTTCCACAGAACTGTTATGTAAGACTCCATATCTGACCTTTAAATAAATGGAAAGTCATTTTTGTTTTGCAAATGAGAACATTTTATGACAGAAATGCTGCATGTAAGACTGTGGAGACCTCTGACAAAGCCAGCTGGCTACTGGAAAGACGGAAAATCAACGACTGCATAAGTCTGGCTGCTTGTTTCACAACTGTTGAGCTGTTAGGCAATAGTAATATGGTTATTGCATATTAATAGAATATAAGACTAATTAAAGCTTATTCCAGTTAAAAGACTAGTAAATAATCTATTTTCTGGTTTCTAAAAGCTTTGCCATTTAATAGCCAATGGATGTTTATTATATTTAGTATGTTATTAAGATGTGAACTGCGATACAAATTTATACAATCCAGTCAGTAATCTACACTTAAAAAGCACTTTTGGTATGACAGGGATCAGTATGGTCTCCTAGGTAGATATCATAAATGTGGGATACATTCTCCTCTTTCACCACAGATACTTTCTGCAACACCAGCCACTTTTACGGACAAAGTGTATACAACTTCTTTAGAATAAGACACTTCCAAAACAGGGATTAAGAGAGCTCTTCTCCATGTCTGGAGTCCTCTTCACTGACCACGCTGTAGATCAAAGTTGCTACGAGTCTGGTTACCAGCGAGTGTGGGATGGGGAGCCCACAGCTTGTAAACAGGAAACAGCCCACAACTCATTTTAAATTCCAATAAATATTTTGTGTTTTTACTGCCTTCAGGACAGCGTTAGTGTGTGAGCCAGGAAAAGATGCTTGAGACATCGGTTTGCCCCTCAGAAAAGCTATCTGAGCTTGACAGCTAGGATAAAGCCTAGACAGCCTGACATGCCTGTCAGAGGCAATGGCAAAGCCCTGGTGTGGAGAATCCCTCAAAATGTGTAAATTCCCCAGGCAACAGCCTGCAACCATACAAAGATCTTACTTTTGAGAGTTGTACTGCAGCTCTTGTACAATGTCATCTCAGGGACCATCAATATAAGTATGCATGCAAACAAACCTCCTAAATCCAGTCTGAAAGTTCAATATGGAAACTCAAAGACAAGTGTCCTCACTCTCTGCAGCTTCCTTGCTGAAACAAGAGGGGAAACAGTTTTAAGTGATGATCTCATACCCAGAGAAAACCAATATATATTTGTAACTGCACAGAAACTTATTCTGTTTGTGTATATTTCAGGGGAAGGGAGGGGAGGAATGAAGGAGGGAGGGAGAGAAGGAGGGAGGGAAAGAAGGAAGGAAGGAGGAAGGAAAATGAAAGAAAGAAAACAAAACTGAATTAAAAACTTGTCTGCTCAGATAACATCTTTTATTGAAATAGTCCCTAATCCTTGTTATCAGCTCAGCTCTTTTACACACAGACTGAGGGGAAATATGTCGCTGTTAAAATCGGGAATTAACTTACTAAATGAACTGATTCTTTTGGCATTGTGTGTTGGCGCAGCTTGGGACAGACCTTGAAGCAGCACTAATGGTTGCGAAGTTGGGCTGTGACCCGAAGTGGCTTGAAATAGTCTGAAAAAGCCTTAAATCAATGTGAAGGCTTTTGTTAGCTTCTATTTTCCACAGCTGATACTGCCTTTTACTGGTTGGTATTGAGGCACGCTTTCTGGTGGTTTTTCAGCCTCTACAGTTCCTGTACTGAGTGCTCTGGTGTTCAGGTCCATGTGCTTAACCCAAGTTTATGAGAAGTTTATGGAATTAAATATGGTGCTCACTGCAGCAGTAGCCGAGCCTCCAGGACAGCGCTCTCCTTCCTCCCCTTCTGGCCCTGTTTTTCTCTTTTCTGAACTGCCTAAAGTTACATTTCCATCGAGTAGAGAACAAGCAGATGCTCCGTGTGTACTTGGAACATGAAAAATAATTTCCCATTGGAAACATCTGAAATGAGTCATGTTTTCTCCTCCTGGCACCTATGTTATTGACTACTCAGGTCTTTAATACAAGTGGGCTTTTTTTCCAAATGGAGTGAGAACATGAAAGTGAAAATGCAGTTATATGATTTTAAAAAAAGTTGGTGATATTTTTTGGACAGAAGTGACCACAATCATCAAGATCATCACGAAATGTGATACCAATGAAGCCGTCAAAGAGCAGAAATCGGGTTGGGGGAAGCTGACTCCCTTTTAAAAACACTGTATCTACGCTTCTGGTTACCTTCCAAGATTTAAGAGCCTCAGGAAGCCAAAGCCCTTTACAAAAGCCTTGTTCAGGGCTTTGCAGGGTTTTACTCCGGATTTCGCGCTCTGCCACGCAGACGTGACCCTCGGTTACTTTCTACACAGGAGAAAGCTTTCCTTAGCCGGCCACACTCCCGCAGAGGCCCCGGCGCCACGGTCCGCACGGCTCCTCCGCACCTC
>NW_010119818.1:0-2283 GCF_000699245.1 Pterocles gutturalis | reverse complement strand
ATAACCGTTAGTACCAAATGTCCCTTCTTATCAAGACTGGACGGGTATTCAATTTTCTCTTCAAACGCCTGCCTTCTGAAATGGTAACAGAATTTCAAATCTAGGGGAAAAGGGAGGGGAAAAACTGAATATGCAAGGATTAACAATGAGAGAGACAAAGGGAGAAATTATACCAAAAAAATATAGTCAGAGCCTTTGCAGGAATTAATTAAATACAAATATAAAGAGAAAATTAACAGTCTCATGCTTAGGAGGGGGGAGAAAAGGGATATTTTCTGAGTTTAATTAACCTTTTTTTGCCAAGAACAATGCAGAGGAAGGGGGAAGGGAGGGAGAGGAGAGCAAAGACTCCTAATTGTTTTGCCTCGCAGGAGATAATTACGGGAGCTGGCCGGGTCGGGGGGCTGCCCACGCGGGTGGGGGTGCGTGGGTCCAACAGTCTCATGCTTAGGAGGGGGGAGAAAAGGGATATTTTCTGAGTTTAATTAACCTTTTTTTGCCAAGAACAATGCAGAGGAAGGGGGAAGGGAGGGAGAGGAGAGCAAAGACTCCTAATTGTTTTGCCTCGCAGGAGATAATTACGGGAGCTGGCCGGGTCGGGGGGCTGCCCACGCGGGTGGGGGTGCGTGGGTCCAGTTCGTGCACGTGCTGGGATTGTGTGGGTACAACAGCTCATGTGCTGGTGCTAACTGGTGGGTAGACTGGGAGGAGCAGAGGCGGAGCTGGGAAGAGCCGTGGTCCCCTGGATTCCAGGGGGCTCGAGGCAGGGGAGGATGGGGTGTCCCCTCCCGGCAGTGACATGGGAAGGGGGGAGGATTGGGCATCGGTGGGAGGTGGCTGGTGGCCACGGTGGCCAGCAGGACTGGGAGACATCCTCCGTCCCTGCACTCCCTAACGTCTGTTGACAGGTTCGGTATCTGGTGCCGGGAGGCATCAGCCACAGGGCAACAAACTGGGGGTAGGATGGGGTTTTGGAGCAGCTGGGTGACAAATGAATGGTCTTTGTCACCGCTGTCCCCTCCTGGGGAAAGCACGGGAGCCAGGCAGTGACAGCAGGACCAAAAGTGTCAGGACAAGGAAAGCAAAGGCTGTGTACACTGCTGGACACCCAGGCTCGCACCTGCAAAGCCCCACAAAAACACCACCTATGGCAACTCCCGTACCGCCAGGAACTGGGAGCGATGAAGACGGGCCAGTCGGTGCCTCACGGGCCATTTGGACAAGGGGCCACGAGCAGCACTGTCCCCCCCGTGTGACACCTCGGTGCCGGGAGGTTTGGAGCAGGACCCGTCCCCCTCTAGCCCCAGCCGGGAGGAGCAGAAATTTCCCGAGGACTCGTCACAGGTAACGTCCTTGGGCCACCACCTGCGGAGAGGTTCTCCACCTCCGCACCACCAGCCCTCCCAAATAATTTCAAAGCCCTCACACCCCCTTCACCACCCATCACATATGTGCTCCGGTGGGCGATGGAGAAGCTCTCCAGCCGGGGTCTGGCTTCCAGAAGCTGGTGGAGGGAGAAAGTCATCGTCCCCAGGCAGGAGGCTCCCAAAGGCACAAGCTGAAGACCCCGACCTCTGCACGGGTCTGGTGCTGCCAGCACGGCATCGCCCAGGAGGATGCACACATGGGCTGTGGGTTACTCAGGAAGCGGGATGGGGTGATTAATAAGTGCAAACCAACAGCAGCAAGTGTTTATTTAACAAATTTGGCTCTGTCTCTGTCCAGGAATAGATTGCAAAATTATTCGAGAGTCTTCAGTGTAAATTATCCTCAGTATAAGGATTGTTTGAATTGCAAGCTGGGGATATTACTGTGAAGTGTACAAGGTATGTGGTAAATTATGTAACCAATTTCTGTAATTTATAAATTGAGTTCCATAAATTAGCCGCACAAGGTACAAGGTGAATGTCAGATTGTATACTGGATTGTCACAATAATAGCTCAGCATCAGATTAGCCTGAGGATTAACCCAGACAGTGCAAAGTCTGGATGCTACAAATAAATAAATATAAATATCAAACTGTATACCAACAGCTCAAACTAGAAAGTTATTTGCATTAATAAAGTACAACCACTCAATTACTCGTCAGGGCGGAAAACAAGGCAGCCACAGCAGAACCCGTTCAGTTTACAGTTTGCACGGACAGTCCCAGCACCAGCGCCCTGCAAAGTGCCACAGGAAGGACAGAAGCCCCCCGAGCCCTCTCCAGGAGTCCACGTCCCACTCCCGGGGTAAGGAACATCCCCATTAACACTAAGAGGCTACAAAATCACCCATGACTT
>NW_010119817.1:0-2624 GCF_000699245.1 Pterocles gutturalis | reverse complement strand
TCTCCAGCCTGTCCAGGTCCCTCTGTTTTACATTCATATGAGCTAAATTTAATTTTTACTGCTTATGCTCTGCTGAGACTAGGGTTTTATTAAGCACGAGCTTATGCAAATACCAGCCAAGTACAGCTTAAGAAGGAATAAATTTTACTTCCTTATCTTTTACTGAAACTTTGTACAACCAACAAGCAGCTTATGCAGGATTTGCACATCTCTCCTCTGACTCAGTAAGTATCTAGAGAACCAAACTTCAACATTCTTCCTATTATATTTCACAGAGGTGCTTATTCTCATTCCTAATAGCACCTGTACCATTTTAAAACTTTCTGTTTGGGCATTCATAACTAACAATTATGGCCTCAGCAGATGTACTTTTTACTATTTTAGAAAAAGTTTTGGAAGATAACTTCATCAACTACCACATTTCCCACTTAAAGTGGAAAGCAGCTGTATGCTGGATTCTTTAAAAGACACATATGATTAAAAGTGACCACACATTTTGTTCTAGAGAAAGAAACCAAAGAAAAACATTTCCATTTGTTTGTATCTGTACTTAACTTATTTGTAACCACAAAAAGTTGAATAAATGTTAGTATTGTTTGCCATGTCCACCTCCCTAAGTCATTTGAATAAGCATGCTTTAAGTTCTTGTCCAAGATAAAGCCCTCAGTCCTGACAATTTATTAAATATTCTTTAATATATTTCTAATGCCTGTAAGGTTTTTTTATCTGTGTAGAGTCATTTAAGCTGAAGAGCTTCCAGGCGGAAATACTGCACATTTGATTTGAAAATGTGTAGTACAGTATAACTATATATCAAAAGGGATAGAACATTTCTCCAGTGCCTTTATATAGAACAAAACCAACAATGAATCTCAAATTATTTGTTCCTTATAAACACTAGAAAAAATATTTTTAGGTCTTGGAATATTAACATTCCTCCTAAAGAAGTTTCCACTTATTAAGCCAGATGATAGCTTAGTAGTCAACTTAAACAACGTTGTTCAGAACTCTTTACTAGTGATATGTTACAAAGAAATAAAACAACCTACTTGTGTTGAGAAGTAGCAGTGCTTTCATACATAGGAACTCTTCTTGGCTAACTTGAAGTCTGACAAATTCCTGTGGGAGTTGCCACATGGATAGACACAGGGAATAGAACGATGATTCTTTCATCCTCTGTCTTACACCCAGAAAAGGTAAAAAAAATTCAAAAAACGTGAAAATTAAGAACAGAAAGGTTACAGTACTAATTGCTTGAAGGAAGTGCCTTTTTAGCAGTTTAATCACCACACTACAGAAATTAAAGAAAGAGGATATATCCATAAACAATTTTCTGACTTTTTTTGTACATACACCAGTTATTTAATTGTAATGAGTGTGCTATTACTGTCTGAAATTGATGCTACCAAACAAGTCATTCCCAAGGAGCACTACAACTGAGTTTGCTAACTGACAGATTGCTTCTGAAACAATCTTTGGATTGTGGTTTCATGGTCATTTTGAAACAACTCAAGTGTACGTTGCCCCTGTAGAAGGAATTTCCATTATCTCTTTCCACCTCTAGGTGTGCACTCCTGCTCCTGGCATTAGTGCCTGCATGTCCACGTGGTGAGTCAGATCAGGGTTTGTATCTGTACTTATGGCTTTTTCTGCTAATTAATGGCTTTTTCTGCAGTATTTCTAAAGCATATAATTTCCTTATCCGTTTGACAGTGCAGCCAGATAGTGTTTGATCCAGCTTAAGTGTTAAAAGCATGGAGATGCACGACCAGGGCAGCAAGGCAGGCGGAGCTGACTTTTTTTGGCTGTGTTCAGCAGTTACCTTTGCTTGAAGTGATCATGAAACTACAATCTTAGACATCATCATAAACAAGGAAGTTGCTTACATTTTACTGATCTAAAAGCTAATTTATTTCCCTATAAATAGTTGCAGCTATGATTTAGTGTGCCAGTTACTTTTCATGTCTAACTCTTTGTTTATAATGTTTCTAATATGACCCTGATGAGATGTTCTACAACTAGGAGAACAGCATGTTGTCAGTTCACCTCTTTCTCAATGTACACTGTCTTGAGCTGCAAATAAGAAGCTGTCCCTGTGGTTCATAAATCTCAATGCTATTCTTGAATAAAGTCTTCTTCACAAGGTGGCAGCAGTGGTCCACATGCAGGGTAACACCCCAAGACTTGACATTACTGCCTAAAGCCACCTCACTCTGTTTCTTCTGAATGTCACCACGAGATATATCATCAACTATGCTGGGACAGAATATCAGAAATTCTCTCAATCTCAACCCTTCAAAGTATTTCAATTTGTACAGCATAATTAATACACATGGAAGAGGAAATAATTAATTATAACTTCACAGTGATTTACAGTCATCTGGAAAAGAAAAGGTCAGGAGCTACAGGGCCAGCTCCACTGAATATTTTCTATAAAGAACTTCACTGGCAAGAACCTGCATGCCTTTAGATTTTAAATTCAGGTCCCTAGATCTTCTGCAAATCCACCTCTTAATCCTTAAACAGGTATGTTTTACAAGAAAATCTGTTTAACTTTCATCTCACTTCATGGTAGTTCTTTTAGGGTTTTGAGAAAAAATAACTAAGAAAAATCACAGAATCAC
>NW_010119816.1:0-5851 GCF_000699245.1 Pterocles gutturalis | reverse complement strand
TATTAAATTGTCCTTAACTCACAAGTCCTCTTTTCCATTTACTTCTTTAATTCTCTCCCCTATAATTGGGTGGGGGCGGGAACTGTGTGAGCGGGTGTGTGTGGTTTAGCCCCCAGCCAAGTGCTAACCCATCACACAAGGAAACCTCTAGGTCCTTGCATTAGACCAAGACAAGCTATACAGCTGAATCTCTGAAATGTGTGCAAAACTTAATTGAACGGATGAGGATGTTAACAGAAAAAAAAATGGCAAAGTCTTTATGTATTTACAGCAGTTCTAAATGGAGCATGGAGATTTCTGAAGCAGCACAGAAGAACAAGAGCCTGTGCACTCCACTCAGCTTAGTTAAAGTAGAGATGATAGCTTTCTGGACTACTATTTAAACTCCCAGAAAAATATGTGTAGCTAGCAAAAAAGGAAGCAGAAATTAAAATCTAATATTTATTTCAGTACTCCATGGAGACCAGGTTAAAAGTTATCTTCTGTTACAAATTTCTACCTCTTTCACCACAAGTTTTATGGTTGGTTTTTTATTATTATTTAGTCCTCCTTTTTAAGAGTCTTCTTTAGTATCCTCAGCATCTTCACTCTCTGAGGCATAATAGAGAAACCTTCTTACTGAAAAATTATACAAGGTTGATTACCTTTACTGTTGTAACAAGTTCACAGGAACTGGGGTTGTTCATGAGTATTGAACATACATTTAATCTTGCATTTCCTACACTTATGGTCTTCATATTTTACAAAAAAAAAAAAAAAAAAAAAAAAAAAAAAAGGCTTATGATACCAGATCCTCAGATTTCAGGAATTTTCAGACACTTGGAGAACACACGTCAATTTTTTAAATCGGTTTGACAGCATCTTACTGCCACCTAGTGAGCAACGTAAAAGCGACGAACACATCAGGGCTCATGAATATTTCTGATCAAAAGCCATTTTTCTCTTTCACAAGTCCAAATAGAAGAGAAAGGCAAATTTAGATATGTAACAGTGCTAGGAAACAGATGAGACAAAAAACTTCTCAAGAGAAGGCAGGAGAGGCAGGCAGGCATAAGGAGAGGAGCTGGAAATGTTTTAAGACCACATTATCCTGGTATCATAGGAATGCAGCCTCCTCCCCTCCACAGATCCGGATGGGATCACCCCTGCTTCAAGCAATAGGATCTACTTTTTCAACAACAGCTAAATATTTAATTTTCCTCTACTTAGCCCGAATGCAAGGCAGCTAGCATGCCCATAAGTTTAAGCAGGATTTTAATGTCTACCCACAGAAGAGGCATACCTAGGTATCACAATAACCATCAGCAACCATCAGCAACATCTGTCTCTGCTCTGCTCTGAGAAGATACACATTTGGGTTGCTGCAGGGTCTCTTTCCACCCATGAGGCTGTGGTGCCAGGCAGGCACCTGCAAGGGCTGAAACACAGATTCACTTTTTGTCTGAGCGGAAAAATTTTCCACCTTTTCCCACAGGCTGACCGAGCTCAAGAGTCAGTCTTAGAGCAGACTCTTAGACCAGAGTGTGCTAGCCTCAGCTCAGACCCAAGAAGGCAGAACCAAGGGTGTGACCCTGAGGGCAGGAGCCTGTGAACCCATGTGAATGACGTTTATGGAGACCACTACACTTAACACAGGGGGGGGTCACTGTTCTGTGGGTGAAGGTGTCTCTTGGTCAGCAACACCAGACAAAGCTATCTAGGTTATTCTGGCTAGCAAAACCCTAGCTGTGATGGTCTCAGGGCACGTCAGCAGCACGCTGCCAAGGGCAGGTCCAAACATCCACTGTTGGTTTGGCAGTGCAACGCCTCAACTATCCTTCATATTTCACTGGCTTGTAGAGGACAGCATACATCTAACAGGTGTTGTTCGGCATCATCTTTCTGTCCTCACTTGTCAGTGCGACCATCCAAAAATTGTGCTAATGCTCAGAGACATTTTGGGCACTTTCTTTGAATACATGCTTGTCAGTGGAAGAAAAAATGTGATAGAGCATAAACATCCTTGTAACCCCCCCCCCCCAGGTGACAGCCAAATGAAAACTGACACGCCCCGTAAGGACGGTATTATTTACTAGGTCAAGAAGATGGTTTCACAATCTTTGTTTATATTCACAATCTTGTAGATTCTGTCAGCACTTACAGAAGCAGAAGAAAGCTTGGAACAGGTGGTGCGTTAGGAACCATACTCCCTCATCGCCTAGTGACTAGCAGTACTGATCGCCCTTTTTTGCCACGCTCAGTCAGACACACTAATAACATGCTCGGTCCTGTTCCTATCACACAGCCCCACAGGGTTTCTGACACTGATGCCGCAAGAAGCAGAGCCAGCTGGAGGAGAAAGGGAAAGAAATGAAGCAGAACTTTTCTGCGGCAGGTGTGTTTGCAGAGGAAAAAAACAAATTCATCTCCAAACACTAGCGTATTCCCCAAAAGTAGGTTACAGGAATTATATAGGAATACCTATTATACCTCTACAGATTTTAAGAACTTTCTGTTTATATTTAACCAATCACACTGCTTCAGCTTCATCCAGAAGTCAGGATGAACTTCCCGTCAAAGCAAATGGCACCACCCAGTACTTCTCAGCCCGACACATTTTCTTCAGGGACCCTTTGCAGTCAGCACACACGCAGCTGATCCCACCAGTCTAGCCTCATCAAGAGCCAAGAACGAGAAGACTTCTCTAATCGGTAATTTTAATTGTGGTCATTCTGATCCAATACCACTTACAAAACAGATTTTTTCTACCCTCCTTTCTCCAGCAAAGTCTTCTACACTATAGACTTTCTGTCACGCATGACAAGCAATGCAATGTATTTGTTAAAATGTCCCTGTAAGCCATGAGGAGGATAAAACCAACTGCTAGTTTCACCAGGGCAATATCGAACCTCTGCTCCATCTGTTCCAAGAAATGGTGACAGGCATCTTGCTACAATACACTATGCTAATTTTTCCACGATATTTTTGTATTAGGTCATTTAAATGTTAGTAAGGTATTTTATTACAACAAGCAAGAACAGACAGAACCTCCATAACCATTTCTAAACTGCTTTAGTAGCCTAAATCACTCCCTGTTTCTGTAACTTTAGTGCCATTGTGGCACCCTTGTGAGCCTGAATTTGGCACGACATGCAGGAAGACAGCCTGTAATGCATCGAAGGAAAGGAAGGTTTTAAGAGCTTTCCCTTTGCACAAGGTAAACCCTGCCAGCTTCAGAAGAGCTGTACAAAGGGAGGAACGCAGCACAGTGAAGAACGTGGCACAGTGTTTCTCTTACTACATTTTAACAGCGTAACTTAACTTCATCAATTTAAACACAAAAATCAGTAGTCAGTTCAAGTATTTCATCGCTGGATGAAGAAAGAAGGCTGCCTGTGTTCTCCATTTGGACACTGAAGAGTGACAGCTATTTGGGTTTCATTTATAAAATTTCTAATTTTTTAATCACTTACAAAAGTCTCAAGAGTACAGCAACACACAGAAAGTCTTTCTTGTTGCTCTTTTGAGCTCTGTTCCATGTCTATATATACTTAATCACGTATGAACCTCAAATTAGTGCTATTTAATTAACATTATATTCTGCAGATAAAACCCAGGTTTGTCCTTCAGCATTTTCTCCACTCACAAGAGGTCTGCTTCTTTCCTATTTTTACTGCATTGATTTTATTGTTTTTCTCTCTCATTTATAGGCATTTGGGAAAACTTTTCAGTTGAGGGATGTTAACATTATGCAAAGTGGATACCTCTCAACCTCTCATTTTTTTCAGCTTTACTATGTGACTACTTTTCAAATCACTACCATTTCCTATGGTTCAAACACCAGCAAAAAGCGAAGAGCAAGGACAACCAAAATAACTTTATCTATGAACTCACGGAGGCTGTGACTGTCATCTTCCTCACAAGCAGTGCAACTTAGGAAAGTCTGATATTAAGACAGCACTACTAGAGCTGGATCATGTAAGACAGTTAATCTATCAACACATTTTAGCAAGCTTAAACGTAAGGCACGCCTGAATCCAAAATCAATGGGAGTACAAAGATTGCTGAAGTACTTTTTTCCACCAGGGCCAGAGTACTTAACATGAGCAAACCAGTTTTGTTCATCCTCACTTTAATTACATGCCCTTGGTAGAGGAGGAAAGACAAACTTAAGCAGCACCACTGTAAAGATCAGTTTTTACCCTGCTTCCAACATTTTAGGAGGTATAAGCAGGGACCAGCCACCATCAACTCACTGTGAAAAAACAGGACAAGGGGATCTCATGTGCCATCATTTCCCCTGTAGGCAGACATTTAATATAATTTTTTATAATTTCACACACACTGATCAAGCCCCATAGCTTCCATACCCATCAGAGGGCTGTTCCAGAGCCTTACCCCTCTGACTCTCAGCAAATCTTCAATCCCTTTAGGTGGGCAAAAATGCCCAAGTAAGATTGTTACTGTAACAGTTAACAGTATGAATGGGATTTTATAAGCATGATCCCTAACTTGTAGAACCTACACTGGAACTTAAAGCCAAACATGGTGAGAGGTGGGAAAGGAAAAGAGCTCCTTCTGAGAGGAATCAAAGCTTTGGGAGAAAGGAACGCTAAAATAACAGGTTAAGAAGTGCAAGCATGCCTGCAAGGTCACGTTTCTCCCATTTCCATTAATTTAATTTTGTGAAATATCTTTTTAAAGGCTGTATTCTGTCACAGGAAGGCCAGAAAAATAATAAGATTTGTTTGAGACACAAAATACAATCATAACTGCCTTGCAAATTCCTTCCTTCTTTTATAGAGCCTGTATTCTTTGAAAGCAGCTCTCAGCATTTTGGTTTTGCTCTGCTTTTTATATGCCTGTTCTGTATCACTTTTAAAAGAGAGAAATTTTACTGTCCATTCTTGTGGGGGTACTGTACCATCCTGAAGGTACATTTACCATAAATCATCTGCAGAAACAGGATGTGATGCAGATGTTCCTCTGTTAAGAGCCTGATTTCTTCAGTCTGGGGTAACCTTTTTACTGATCCACTGGTTTTCTCAGAGAATGGCATACACAGTGCTGCAAACACAAAAGGCCAACGGTGTCCCCACTTTTGATACAGGATGGCTCCAGCTCTCTCACACCTTAATTTTTAAGGATCCTGGTTACAACTTAACCGATACACTTGACAGATGACCTGAACTGTCCCAGTCAAACAGATATGCCTAGCATAATCTAGTTCAACCAGCCACTGTGCAGCAAAGCCTCACCTACTGCTTGTCACAGCCTACTTACTGTCTTGCTTGCTACTGGATGCGCTGAAATTACCTTCTAGCTATGCTTACGTGTGACAAATATGCAGCTATTTTGAGATACGAACCACAATATACCCAGCACTGAGTGAAATGACCTCTCACAAGGCAAACCTAGGACCAAGACATCTGGAATTAAAAGGTGCTTAGTAGCCTCAGTTCTGTTGAACCACGCTCTTAACGCGGCCGCCACGTGCGTTACATGGAGCTCGCTCAGGAATCGCTGCCCAGCTGGCAGCAACTCGAGACTTCAGACCTAAGCCAGTGCACTTTCTCGCGTTTGGTGTATTCACCAGGCCAGAACACAGAAGCTCCAGTTGGCATAGGCTGGTGTGACCGCAGGTGATGAAATTTTTGCCCCGCTGCCACAGATAGGAGAGCTATCGGACGGGAAACCTCACATACTGGCTGATAGTTCTCTTCTGCAATCACACACACTGGACTCCACACACGCTCTCTCCCCACATACATGTCTCTTTTTCTTGTCTCTTTTTCTCTAGACACGTACATAGTTCACCGGGGCTTCCTCCGGGGCTCAAGCATAAGGACACCCCCTCCGGCATTGCCCGGAC
>NW_010119815.1:0-16678 GCF_000699245.1 Pterocles gutturalis | reverse complement strand
TCCTTGACCCCTCTAGCAAGGTTTAATCCATGTTGTATGGATGTGGCTGGAGCAGCAACATGGCAATTATGGCTACATAAAGCCCTGGAGCCCATGCTGTAAATTGTAGAAGCTACGATAATTTTGATCCCCAGGCCTGTCTGTGGGTCTGCCAGAGCAGATGGGATCTGAAAGGTACCAGTTAAATGTTTCTCTAGATTAACGTGCGAGTTCTTTGCAGCATTTCCCTCTGGACAGTTTGCTACAAGGCAAAGTTCTGCCATTCACTTTTGCTCTGCTTTTACTATGGAGCAGGACTGGCAGCTTGGTAGATTGTTTGGGTTATTCCCTCCTATAACTTAAGGGGAAAGCCAGACAAGATGCAACTTTTCTCTAAACTAGAACCATGGGCTAACCACATTACAGGCTCTATTCTCTCCCCTTCCAACGTGCCTCTCCTGTCTTCTCCTCTCCCTGCTCCCACCAACATATTTGTGTCCAGTTTAGCTACTTATTAAATGGCATTAATTAGTTTAAGATAGTATTTCTATCTTAAGTAATTTTGTCTTGAAAAATCGCTGCTATGGCCCTTTGATGTAACAAAGTTGTTCTTTTTTTCCCCTTGTTGCCATGCCAAGCAACAAGCCATTGCCACAGTCATTTACAAGAATCACAGAAAAAGTGCTGAAGGTGAACCTAAAGACAATCAGTCTCAAATGCAGCTTAACTTCACTTTTTTCTGATACTTGCCTGACCTATTCTTAAAAACCTCCCACGACAGAGACTCCACAACCTTTCCAGATGATCTATCCTGACAATCCACTTGTTAGAAGTTTTTTCTCAACAGCTATCCTTAATTTCCCATACTGCAATTGCAACCCATTATTTCCTGCTCTACTTGGAGTGGACTACATGACAAAAAGATTTCTTTTCACTTCACAGCAGCATAGATGAAAAGTTACTTTGCCCCCATCCTTCTTGCCACAGTACTTTTCCTTCCAGACTAAGTTACTCCATACCTTCAAACTCTCCACATAGGTCATTTCTCCAAGAGGAAAAGATCTTGTAAACTATCAATTGTTGGACACCTGGAAGTCAGAAGTGCTTTAGCTAAACACCTGTCTAGCTGGCAAGCATAATTGTTTTCATCAAAATTAGCAAATGACTGGAACTAATCAGCAAAACTCTTCCATTTTGGGAATATAAAGACTCCATTGGCAAGGACAGGGTTGAATTAGTTAGTCTACACCTTTTGTCAGTAAAAACAGCTTTAGAATGTTCTCTTATCCACATATTTCCTGCATTCATCAGTAATTCAGTTTTCAAAATAAAACAAAGACACAGTTTTTAGACCTGCTTAGTCTGTTAGATTTGTCATCTTTCTGTCCCAGCGACTAAGCATAGCTACGTTGCTGCTTGACTTTGATTGTGTATCCGATAGCAGTAACTCTATAATATGAAAAAAGCAAGAGTTTTTAGAGCTCCACAGCTTGAACATACCAAAACTAGATCAATCTCCAGCTTAGAAGGAGTCCTGGATTCTTCGGAAAATAATAATTTCTGTCTTGGCAGCATCCATGAATAACGCTTTCTACAATTTCCAGCTGGCTGGAGATTCAATCCCATCCCAGAAAATGCTCATCTGGCTTTGTCTCTTCTTATCTAAACTCCAGCACAATTATCTGGCACAAAGCCACAGCCCTTGAGAAACTCTAGCAAAGAGAACACTCCATGCCTCTCCAGCAACATGGCTGCCAGGAGCACATCAAACCTCCAACGTTCTGCCCTGGGGAGCTGTGCCAAGTTGAAAGTTTCCATTGTTATCCTTGAAGTGGTTGACAGTCCACACTTGGCAATTTTAGATGAAAGACAGAGAAAAGCAAAAGGTACAGGGGAAAAACAGGCCATGCTTGTATGCTTGTGCAAACATGTACACCATGCCTTCAATAGGCTGCAGTGACCCTGAGGAGAAAAAAAGAAAAAACAACTTTCCCCAATTTATAGAATCATAAAATCATAGAATGTTTTCAGTTGGAAAGGACCTTAAAGATCATCAAGTTCCAACCCCCCTGCCATGCGCAGGAAACACCCTCCACTAGCCCAGGTTGCTCAAAGTGTGGTGAATGTTTAAAAATTTAAAACTAATGGTGTCACAGTTTCCTACCTATACATATCGCCTTAAGCCCCTTGTAATTTCATTCTCAGTGAAGGCAGCAAGCAGTATCTCTTCATCTGATGTACCAGTCTCATTTTTTGAAGCTGAAATAAAAGAAAGGTTGCTTCTGAAGAGTTCCCATAAGACTTAAATTATTTCAAGCCAAATAGTGTCTGAAAATATTTAGATAATATGATACAGAAACATTAAAGATTATTTACCTTTGGCATTAAATCATGTTTACCTGCTGTGGCTGATAAACAAAGGGGTAGCTCTGATGCAGTCAGGAGTGAGCACGCAAAGTGAAATTCTTCCACCACTGACTTCACTGAGTCACAACTTCACCCTTTTCATTTGCTTCCTGACCGCAGTGATTTTCCTGGCTTATGTCAGGGTAATATCTTGTTCTTCTGAGGTACGTCCTGCACTTTAGTGAGAGGAGAACACAAGTATACTTGTTGTCCTAACAGTGGTTCTTCAACTAACTAAAACAGATTTCCACTCTTCCTCTCTTAGATTAGTCAGTGACTTTTGGAGATAATCACTTTCTCCGCATGTGTTTCCATCAGCTTCCGAGCAAATCCATTTCTGATCTCCTCTGCTCCAGTATGTTGCCGTATATAATCTCAATCCATTACAGAAGCAGTGGGGGTAATTGTGCACCCTCACCTTCCCATGGCAATCATCATAAATATCCCTTCACTCCTTCTATCCATTAGAGTCGTACTGGGTAGCTACTGTATGCTTTCTCCTTGTGGAAACAAACATACCTTAATATTTTGATGCACAAATTACAGAAGTGAGTGCCTAGCTATGAAGTTTAAATAGTATGCCTTTTAGGAAGGTGAAATTACTGGACTTGGACTTCTGAATTTCTCTGTCTGTTATGGAAAAAAAAGATGGGGCAAAGTAAGAGAAAACATTTATTTCACCTATTTTCTTCCTGCAGGAAGCTCCCACTTTGCTGCTGGAATCCTCCAGGAGCAAGTGCTTCTGACAAAGCAACCTACCTAACGAGGCAATGTCAGTGAAGAATACTGGAAACTAATCTAAAGGAAGCTAAAGTAAAAAAAAAAAAAAAAAAAAAAAAAAAAAAAAGTTATTGCTTATCTTATTCTTTGGACAAGGACTTCAATAAAACTGCCATCTCACAGTGAAGCACATTCCAAAGGGTTCTGCTAAGTTTGTGTATGCCTCAAAGGGACTCTGATGCCTCTTGGAAAATATTCTGGTTTAGAACAATTATGGTTCTACTATATTTTTTCCTGGGTTTTTTCTTCTTTTTCTTCTCTGACACGAAAAATCCCAAGGTTTTACTTGAATGAAACCATCTGCTCCTGTGGCTTAAAGAATACCTGAGGTTATAATGCTTGGATTATGAAAAAGCTATCAGCCCTGTAGTTGGTAGCTGCACTTAAAAACACAATTTGGGCTCTCTAACAGTCAGCAAGATCCAAAAGTGGAAGACATTCAGGGCCCATGAAGTGGCTTTCAGCCTGCTATAAGCACTACACTTCCCAGGCTCCATATGAAATTTGTGGTTGGTAGCATTTGCTTGACAAGCAAAAGCCCAGCAAAAAGGAACAGTTAAAACACATAACATCACATCTCTTATAGGGGCATTTGGAACAAGAAAGGAAGTGCTCCTAATACCTCCTCTTCTTCCCTGGCAAGTCTTTTGTGGATCACAGTGCTACTAGCAAAGTTTGGTAAAGCAACTTCACATTTTCACTCTTTGGGTTCATTGTTCCAATGCAAAGTCTCTGTCTCTGTGTTCTCTCTAGAATCCCACATAGAAAAGACTTTATGATCTCCTGTTATAGGAGGCTACAGCAGAAAGGTTTAATATATTTATCTATTTATTAAAAGGTTGCTTTTGCAGCTTGTCTTTTTGGAGAGAAATCAAATTAGAGGATGGCAATCAATTATTACTGTCCATCAGCATGGACAACAGACCAAGACTCCTGTTTGCAGGACTACCAGCATGTGTACAGTAATGGAAAAACATAGCTGCAGAGCCAAAATCAGCACAATTAAACATTGACTACATAGGAACATTTTTAATGATATATATTTTTAAATATTTTCTATTAAAAAGGCTTAGTGAAATGCTTACAAATTGCACTTTATATGATTTAAAGTGCCTTTTTTCTTAATGAGCTTGAGAGATTAATAAGGAGCAAAACAGGGCACAACAGATGAGCATGTTTCTGCCTTCACAGGAACATGTTGTCTTGGAACCGTAAGACCTGAGATCTTTCTTCCACTTTCTTGTAACCTAAATTAAATTGGTTTGTAATGAGCCTTCCTTCTCCACATCACAGCTATTAGGGTTTGTAACCAGATGGATGACAGCTCATTTGATAAATTCTTTATTACATATCCTCTGGCCAAGCTTTTCTCAAGATGAGATCGCACTTCGGTGACTACAGTAACATGACGTCCCTAACTTTACAGTAATCAGCTCAGGACCTTACCACTGTAGCCATGGCAGAGTAAGTCACAGACCTAAAATCCAAGTTCAATTAACTTATGCAGTGTTCCAAGCTACTGCATCAAATGTGCATAGCGTGGTAACAGAAAGCTATTTTGATTATGTCTACACTACTCCAAAACTTACTAGTATAGCTTAGATGTATTCTGGACTGGCCTTAATTGTTCCCAAGCATATTGTCCTTAAAGAAGACTGGAGAGCATACAATTTATAATTACATATTCACAGAGGTCAGGCAGAACCCAAGAACTCCTTTTACATAGCTGCAAAGGCAAATCTCAGTTAGTAATTTAATGGTGGGGTTTCTTCAGGCTTTTCCACATACATAAAGACCTTTCTTGATTCAGTGTAGTGGAAGGAACTACAAGATGTGACCCATATATCTCTCCACATGTCTCTTCTAACAGCTTTCAAGTCCTGGCAAGGAGATATAAGCTCATTTCCTCGCTCCCTCAGACAATGTTATGTTGTAGCATGAAGGAAGCAGATGGGAGCTCCAGTGAATTTTTTAGGGGTCAGTGCACGGAAATGCAGCTCTTGAGCAAACTCTTTAGCATAACAACATGTGGCATTCGTGTCTGAGACTGCTGTTAGCAAGGTTGGGATCAAACTGAAGAGTTAGGCTAGGCTTTGATTGTTTCTGTAGGCTCTTAAAATGATGTGCTTTGGCAGCTAACACCCAACTCAACCTGGGAAAGCCCAGAAGGAAGGGGTCTCCCACTTGTTTGCTCTCGTGCTCTCTGGGCAAGCTCTTACAAAATCGTGGTTCTAAATTAAAGTGATTCGCAAGGCTGCTGGACTCAGCAGACTCATTTGAAACAATTCACAATGAGAAACCAGTTCAGACAAACATTAATTGAAATGTTCGGAAACAAGATCAAGGCAGGGGGAACAAATTGGCTGAATCCCGAGTTCTTGCAGCTACTAGTAAATAGTGCAATTCAAAAGACCTTGGAAAAAGACACTTTAAGCAAAGCCAGACCATGCCAGCCATCAAGCAAGCTCTCATAACACAACTATTATCTCATTAGATCATCATTCTTTTTGTTGAAAAAATAAATCTATAATGTTAAAATAATAAAATGAAGAACATATTAAATTTTAGGAAGAGGGATGGGAGCAGAAGTCTTTATTTACATGAAACTCTCATAGATTTCAATGCACCACATAAAGGTTGAGACACCTATTCAGAAAACTACAGATTATAACTGTAACTGAAAGGTCAGACCCTAACCCCTTCTCCTCTGTGCTATTTCTGTGTCCTACCACAAGGGCAGAGATTTCCTCCTGCAGAGGAATCCTCAAGCCGTACAAAAATAACAAAGGCCTTACCTAAGAACAGGGGCACTTCTCATAGGCTGGGGTAGGAGATGGAGATAGAGCATGGAGTATTTGAGACCACAGTACAGGGCACTGTTCCAGCTGATGGGAGATATAACTCATCCTTTGTATGCTTTAAAATATACAAAGAACTGATGCAATCTTCATGATGTCCCAGGAAGAGAAGAACAGAAAGATAGCCCCTCTCTGTACCACACTGGCTCCTGCACTGTGCTTCATAAGGCATGGAATTTGGCTTCAAGTCTATATGGGAGAGTCTATCTGACTCTGCTAAAACTGGGAAACTACCAATACACCAGATTGTGTCACTTAAGGTGGACTGATGATTTGCAGCCAAAATGATGCTTCCTGTGGTGATGTTATCCTGCTGCCTTCCCCAATAAGGGCCAAAGTTTCAAAAGTTCTACTGATCCTTAAAATAGAAACTAGAATCACTCTCATAAAATGAAGAGCATTCTCCCATAACTGAGACAATTCAAATGAAATTCCTTTATCTTAAAATATTTCTTCTAGACTTTTAACTTTTTGTATCATACAGCCTAAAAAATCTCCTCCGTGTAAGGAAATGAGACCGGTGCTTTTGTCCATAATGCCTTTGATGGCGGCATTCGAAGACATGTTCTAAAGATCAATAGCAAGGATGATTAAGGAGACCACAGTCTGTGTTTGATTTTTTCTGAGGAAATATTCTAGACGCGAATGGGTACTTCTGCTGCTATTTAACAAAGGAACCATGCCAACATTGGCTCCTGTGTACCCCAAGCACAGATGACAATCCCACCCTAAGGCTGAGGACAGAATACAATCCCTCAGAAGAAACCACTCCAAAAATATTACGGACTCCACAGGTTTTTCGCCTCCCAGTGCAGTCACAGGTTGGTGTTGCAAGTTCTTAAAAAACCACTCCTTTTAAAAAACACCGACGCTGTCTTGTTTCCAGGCTGAGCCTGACTGATGGCTCTTGTCCATTTTGAGCAGTAGTGCCTTCCGGTACAGGGACAACCATGAAATAGCATCCTTTCCTTCTGTCCACACACATGCAAGAGACACAGGCACAAAACCCTTGAGAAAAAAGGCAAACCCTACTGTGGAACCCACTTGCCCAAAGAGTGGAAGGCCAGTAAGCCTTCCTTGAAGCTTCTCAGTCTCTCCATAGAGGGAACAGGAGATTCGGGGAAAGAAAATTGCTGAGAATGAGGTTTTCACCCAAATTTCAATACAGAACTTGGGTAGGTAGTGGTGCTGTTTTATTCTGCATTTGCTTCTAGAATTTCACCATGGGAAAAGGCAAAATACCAACAACACTGGTAAGCTGCTGGACAGTGCAACACTTCCAGAAGGACTAAATTTTATATTAGTTGAACACACCTGCAATCAGAAAATTGAGATTGTGCCAGCAACTGATGATGCAAATGTATGTGTTTGAAACAAAAGCATCTATGTGCAATAATGACAGGTTAGGTAGCTCCACTGTGCCCTTGCGAAGGTGAACATAGGTAGAAAAAGGCCAGCAAAATACAACTTCCCAGACCCCTGAAACCTTAGCTGCCTCTGTTCTACTGGTAGTTCTTCAAACTGTACAGACACACACTCATCCACACAAACAGTTAACCTGTGAAAATTACCCACCCAGTTGATTCAAATGCCATCTATCAGACAGGTTTCTCAATGTTCTTTTTTTCTTCTTTTTTATCGCATCTACTTTCTCTGGGTGAGCTGCTGTCCCACAGAACTAAGTATCTTCTTTTGAAGGGTTGTAGAAAAGCTCATCGAGAGCCTCACTGCCTGTTTAAGATTCCTCTGACTGTGCTCATATAGGGCCCACCACTGCCTGAGACAAAGTTGTACATGGGTCACAAAAGAAGGCAGAAAGTAAAACAGCAAAACACCAAAGGAGCAGAAAAAAAAACATCAGAAAGCCAGAGAGTTACATGATTTACATGAGGAAGTAAGAAAGATGCAGCTCCTGTCCCCATTTCTCAACCCTCACCTTTACTTTTACTGCTGCCCCTTGCAGCAGCAGCAGAAGCACAGCCTGAGATCCAAGCCGTGACTGTCTCTGGTCCTCAGGAAGACAGCCAGCACATGCTCAGGAAATGTGTCCCTGAGAAAACCCCATGGGGAGAAAAAAAACCCCTACACTTCTGATAAGGGCTAGCTAGAAAAGAGACTGAATTATGAACAAAGCCACCATGAATATTCTTTGTAAGTAAGCAGGAGTACATGGAAGGAAATGCCTGACTTATAACATGAATTTTTCTTCCTACCCAGATTGCTGTGGATTTTGTCTAGCTCAAAATGTGTTAGACCATTTCTCTCTTTATTACAGAAATTCTCCATGCTTCTTGAATTGAATATCCACTGAGATCTACATTATCACAAATTCAAACTTCCCACAAAATAACCCGCTTCAACTAATTTATACATAATTTCTGCCTCAACAATATGCCATGCTGCACTCTTGTCTCACCCCACAGTACAGTCTTGGTGATACTGATCGTTTTCCAACAGCAGCAGCAACTATTTATGGCACGTGAGTTCTTACACAGACCCATCTGTACCACTTTACCTACCACTTGGATGGGGGTAAAAGGTAAACATTAGAAAGAAATGAGACAGCTACCAAAGCCATAACCAATAGCTTGAGAAAGATCTTTTTCATTTGCATGCAACTGACCTCACTGTTATTCACAACTGATTAACATCGACTGCCATGGTCAACACTTAATTCACACTGAAAGCTGCTGCTAGTTTCACTTCATTAATATTGATGTCTGAACTCTGTAGCTACAGTGGATTACTATTAACAATTATTTACGACCAGCTGTTTGCACAGAGCATGCCTGTCTAATGCTGGGAGTCAGGTGATGAATCTTGGATAACAATTCACAAGCTGTGAACTCACCTCTGCAGCTACGCAATAAGCACCTTTACCTCATCTCTCTCATGCACTGCCACCACTCACACTTGTCCTACCACAGGTGCAACATGTTTTCACGTCTAAAACTTGGGTTTCTTTCACACTTCTGGGTAGGGTTGGAGGGTGCAACAGACTAATGTTTCATCTTTGATGAAAAATGCCAGGGGAGGCGAGAAAAGCTAGCTGGTAGCAGCAAAGGCCAAGACTGTAAAATATGCAGGTGTGACATGTTTTATTAGTCTAGGCTTCCGGTTCAGAAAGTCACCTAGAAGTCCAGCTCCTCTCACATCTAAGGAGCAAAATTCCACTTTGCCTCTGTATTTACAGGTGCAGCTATGGAAGTTTTATATAGTATACAAAGACCTTAACCTCCTCCTTCAGCAGTGAATAGGGTTGTAAATTTAACTTCATACACATCCTGATGTGTTAGGCTGGATTAAGGCCACAGCACTTGGTATCTTTCAGGGTCAACTCAATATGCATCATGAAGCACCTCCAATCTACCACCACAGAAGGGTGTCACGAGCAATGCAGCCCTGGGTGACTAGCACAGAAACGAACTGACAGCGAAAATGAGTGTGGGTTTTGTACCAAATCAGATCTCACAGTTTCCAGCTATCGCTACTAGGTTCTGGCCAGACCGGCAGTGTCCCACACAGCACTCCACAGCTCACGAGTGGAAAAAGTGAACCAGCTCCCTTCATACCCATGCCACAAACCACCTCTCCTGGGCCAGGACGGCTGCTCCTCTCCCAGCTGCACTTCCAGGTACCTGGCAAACGGCCAGGGGCACCTTTGCTGGACTATTTCTTATGCAGCTGACTGGATAATGTCTAAATAACTATGGTTTAGTGTGCAGGATTACTGCCTAGCATCTTGTTGTTGCATTTTAGCTTGTTTTCTCTCCAAAAACTGGGCAACCTAGAGACCCTGACAGGAATGGCCTAGTGAAATGGAGAGGAGAAAACTGGAGCTTCTGGCACCAACAAAGTGTCTGGGAGAATGAAACCCCGAGGAAATTTTACAGATCTACTGGTTATTACTTTTCTCTTCCCCTTCTCCCACAGTCTCCCAGGTGCAGAAAATCCCCAACCACAGGGATAATAAATAATAAGCTTCCACTTGGTTTTAATATATTTTCTTATATTAACTGTAGCCACAGTTAAGACCATTTCCACTTAACAGCATTTTCTTCCTTCACTACTAAATATATTGAACCGAGTATAACCGTTTTCCAGCAAAAAAAGTATCTTCCTTTTCTTGTAGAGAAGTTCAGAATATCTTTTTTACTTCAGTTTCCAAGAGACACTACAGAATCAAGCAAGGCAGTATCATTTCACCTGGTTTCTAAGCTTCAAGACAGAAAAAAACACTGTATTTGAAAGTGCTTGCCTTTTTAAAGAGTACCATTTTCCCCATTAGTCTGTAGTGTCTGTCACCATCATCACTTTGCAATGTGTACAAGCCCAAGCCAAAGAAAACTTCTGCCTCTTCAAGATTTTCAAGGGTTTTTTTTTTAAATCCCCCTTATCATGGACTTAGTGACTGTTGCTTCTGCCATCAAAATCTTCAAAAATGCACCAGATTTTAGAATTTTTAAAAACAAACAAACAAAAAAAGCCATGTCAACACTTATGCTTTCTTACTCTACACATAAGAGTTCCTCATTATTACAACCCTGTTAAGAAAATCTAAAGGACGAAAACAAGTGTGGATTTTTAAAGAAACACTCTTTGAATTGGGGTAAGAAAAAAAATCTTAATGAAAATTACATTTTTACCAAATCATACGTTTCAATTAGAAGTAAAAAAAGAAAGAAAACATTTGACCAGCAGTACTGTGCTGTATTTAGGTCTACAGCTGTATTTCCAGAATTCAGTAATAACACCCCAGTATACTTCCCCCCCACCCCCCCACACTTGGCATATACTTTTAAAATATGGAAACAGCCTTTTCAACTTGTGTGAAGTGGTGTGAGCAAACACGCAAGTACACGTACACAGAGACAAAAATAATAGAGTTGGCATTCTTTAGTCTAGAAAGTTTGCTATATCTCAATCATTAAAATTCATTAAATATAACATATAAATTATTTAGAAGGAATTAGACATGCTTCTGGATAGAGGTCTGAGTAAGGAGGCTTCTTATGACCATAATGGTTGATAGCAGTAGCAATTAGAAACTAAAGTTGTAGTCTATGGGAAATTTCAACTTTCTGAAATTTATTTTTCTTCTGAATCTGAAGGAAAAACTGAATTCCTCATGAAATCTAAAACCAACACATAAACCCCACCCTGGGCTTTTCAAAATGTTCTGCTTTGATCAAATTTTGAAGTTTCTCACATATTATTTCTTATTTTATAATGCAATGCAAAAGACATCAAAAACAAAAGAAAAATGTCTATGCAAACAAGGCACAGTCTTATTGATATTTGGTTTTCACTTTCTTTACATGCAATTGCACTGAAAATGACATGTCCCCATACAAACCCCATGTTTCAGTGAAACAGCATTTTCCAAGAGGAAAACATCTTTTCAGTGAATTTTTCCCAAGTCTCAATTCCTTTCATGATACCCATCTTGGATGACAAGGGAAGTCATTTACTGCAAGCTTGAAAAAGTGGAGGCTGACTTCTGTCTTCTTGACCCTCTTGTCTCTGCTTGTTCACAGGAGGGGAGCTGCTTGAGAAACACCATTTTTACAAGAAGCCAGAATTAACTCTTCCTCCACCATATCACAAGCAATGAAATCTGGTTTCCTATCACCCTTTGTCTTGTGGCTGAATTCTCTCGTGTCTAAGGAGGTGGAAACTGACTGAAGCGTTTCCTGCTTTTTTCCCTGGCTGTAAAATGTAAACTCTCTGGCATCACACAGGAAACAGGAAACACTGCAGCCTTTCCCTCAGTGGAAATATTAATTGAATCTTTGTCCTGTATTTAAACTATTTCCCTAAAATGTTTAGGGAATTTGAATCTTTTGGACCTCTAGTGCTCTGTCACATTTGGCTGAAAGTACTCTGACATTAATAGGCAGGCACACAGATGCATGGTGTGATCACAAAAGCATCATCTCCTAAGGACACAAGATAAAAAGAAGATTGCAATAGATCGCCTGTATGTGTGACTGTTGGAAAAATCCTTGCACCCTTTTGCAGCCACATTCAGGCAAGAAAATGTCTATGTTATGAGATAATTAGCAATCTGATGAGCAAATCACATATGAAATGTGTTACATAAATCCCAACATCATTATACCTAAGAACAGGGTGATAATTACAGCTAAGATTGCCTGAATACTCTCATTCCTAGTTTGGGAGATTAGTATTTTTTCCCCAAACACTCATAACTCTACTTCTTAGTCCAATCCTACTTTCTTTGCTCCAGTGAAGTCAACCTCAGTGAGACCACTGATGCAGTGTATTTCCCCTCTGCTGTCTGCCTAGAGCTGGTCTTCTGGAAGACTCAATTAAAGGAATTCGGCTGCTGTTAACAGGAGTTTGGTGTGATGGGTGCAGCAGAGAGCTACACATTTGGATTTAAGAAGAGATTTCACTTTCATTGATAATAAAAAAATGAGAACAGAGAAAACATAGCAATTGTAAAATGCTATCTGTACCTTTCCAAAAGAATACCTTCCAGTCTTTTTTCAGAGGACAGCATAGTCCTCAATACATAAAGGTCATTTGCATTACGACCGTAACAGGAAATGAAATACTCTTAAAATACAAAAGAGGAATATATGCAGTATGCAAATCAACATCTTTATGAGCAGCAATAATGAGCAATAAGCAAATTAGTACTGTTCCAAACCACCTTTTAATTCCTTCTGCATTCTCTGAGCTTCAGCAGATAAACAGGGCTAAAGATGTTGCTAATTGCCACATACAGCTCCACAGTCACTATATACAAATTACTCAAAAAAAGCACATAGTTACTGCATACAACTTTTAACTTCACAGAGGCTGCATGATACTGATCTCAGTCTTGTGTAAATCAGGAATGAACCTAACCATGTAGATGTAGTCAGCCTCAGAGCAATGTGAAGCTGTGAAGCAGAGAAAACATCCTCACCGAATCCACACCACTTGTTAATACCGTTCATAATAAATGAAGCAACCAAAACTCAGTAATTTGGTAAAACCAAACACAGTGGTCATAAGCTGTCTTTTTAAGTATTTCTTCAAGCACTCAAGGCTTTTGCATTGCCACACACAAAATTCAGGCTACAGATTTATTAAATCTCTGCCACGTGTACGAGGTACCATGCACCAGCAGTTGGTAACTGCCCACGTGGAGGCTTTCAGCTGTACCAAGTCCAGGGTCTGCTATCTTCTGCCCAGGTAGGGACAGACTGCCACAGCTGCCTTTCACTTACTGATAGTCGTTGAGAATTGGGGCATGAACACAGACTGTTTCTTTGGAACAGAGGCATGACAAGGTCTTAGCCTGTGCTCACCAGGTCATGTGTCACATTACTTAATTGATGACAATGGCAACTGTTGGTAGAAAAGGTGTTGCTGCTGGGAAAACTTGGGAACAGCTGTCATTTCTGTCTTTACCTGTATTATGCAAAACTTTACACAGAAACAGTGGGCCTTGGAGATGAGGTTGTGCAAGCTGTTGCAGAGTTAGATTACTCTCTAAATTTGCAGTTTAGAGTCAGTTCTTGAACCAGGCTTGCTCCCTATGAACAACTTGGAGCTCCTATTTCTAAGAAAGTGCTGGCATTTTTTGTAACTGTCCCTTTTCCAGGAACACTTCCTTAGTATATACACAAAAAATGTGTAACTATCACTCAGACTTTCCATTACTGATTTTGTCCACCATTAGGAAGCCAACTCAAAGTTCTGGCATTGTTTAGCAAAAAGACAGGTCTGAAGACAAAGTGGGACAAGAAGGGGCAACAGTGTCACATTTAGGATTACTTCAGTGTAATAGGTCTTGTAAGAGGGGCACTGTCCTTTCCTCAGGCAGTCTGTCAAATCTATTCCGAGTCCTTGTGAAGTTCCTGGCTGGTTGCTGAGATTCACCTGCAAAATCATGCTGGGGTATTAAAGGCTGGCGAGCGGATGAATTTTTCATCACCATAGAAAGAAAATGATGCTTTCTAAGGTCCCACCTACAAAGCTCAGTGCAAGTTTAAAGGTCAGCAAAATAAATACAGGGCATTTACATTTGCAAAGAGACTAAATAGCACACAACATGTTGAGAAAAGGGGATGGTTTGATACTTGATTTTAAAGCCAGTTTTAGAGACCTCACGGAAACCACATATTTGATTAACTCATTCTTACAATCTAAACCAGAGGTAGTTGGAGAAGTACTGACAACTATATTTCAGTCTTTTTTTATGAAAAGACAAAGCATGCATTGAGCTGGTATCCCATGCTTTCACCTACTGCAATTATGCTAATACACAAAAAAAGAAAACAAAAAGCTTACTCTGCCCTGATTCTGCAAACATCTGACCAGAAGCAGAACATGCCAGCTGTCTTCCCCAAAGCAAATCATGCTAAGTACTGACACAAATGCAAGTATCCTTGTGTGCTTTGTGAACTTGTGAAATACCAATAGAAAGAGCTGCCCAAGTCAACTACTTTCAAATATAAGGTATAGAAAATATTTCATCACCCTCCATGCAGTGAGTGATGTCTGCATGTGGGTATTTCACGCTCACAATGCTCTATTTGATCAAAGGTCCAAGAGGAGGAGTTCATTATTCCCCTGCCTAAAAAGCCATACTTCCTCCATCATGGGAAAAGCAAAGGAGATCATTTTCAGAGAATGGTAAACTTTCATTATGACTTTCCAAGGTTATAACTATTATTCTACTGTTCAGTTTTAATTATTTTGAGTAAATATATTGATTTTTATCTTTTTCATATCAGAACTTTTTAATCCATGTTATATTATAATGTGCCAACCTGAAGCTTAACCTCCAACACCAGGGACAGATAAATTAACACTGGCACCGTTCATTTTAAGTGTCTTAAGCGGTTTACAAGGTTTAATATAGAGAAGATTGAGAAAATACTAGGGCTAAACACTCGAGGGACACTGGTGGAAGAACCAAGAACTGTGACCTTTTGGATGTCTGACTTTGCAGACACAATTGTTTCAGTGGTTTTCTTTCTCTTTCATGTCTGCCTTTGTTTTTTTGTTGTTTTGGGGTTTTGTTGGGGTTTTTTTGTTTGGTGGTTTGTTTTTTGTTGTTGTTGTTGTTTGAAATTCTAATTAAGACAAGCTTCCCAAATGCTACTGCTTGGAGCTCCCAGGAGAGCCTCCTGAGACCTCCTCAGATATCTCACAGCTATAGTTTTATGCGTAGCATGAAAGCAGGTCTTTACAACATCCTGCAGCTAACTGCAGGTGTTCAGGACTCCTTTACAGATATGAAGACCATCAGTAACCTTCTATTCTATAGCTTGGTATCAATGCTCTTCTCAGAGCTGAAAGGAAGTATTGCTAGACAAGTCAGTTTTACTTCTCTATCTTAATGTTTTATTATGAGTTTTACCTACGTGTCTCAGTTCAGCCTGAGTTTTGCTGCCCAGCTTCTCCGTGAACAGATTTTTACTGCCTCCTTCCACAGTTCACTTGTTGAGAAGGTTAAAAAGTTCTCATTATTTTAGCTCCTTAACTAGAATACACCTCTGAAAACAGCATAGTTAGTCCAGAAGAACTGAAGAAGAAAAAGCACTGAAATTGTGGATTAAATATTCAAATCAATTGCCTTCTTGCCCTGTTTCCCTGGGTGCCTTTAACTTCCTTTTATTAAATGGAGAATGTTTGAATGCCTGCACTGAAAATGCTCCAGCCACCTGGGAGGCGCAGCCGCCTACAACGGTCACTGAGCAAGCATAGCTCCTCAGGTTGCCCTCTCTGACCCATGGTCACCACGCTAACCAGGAAACTTGTCCAACATGTTCTCCTACTTAAGCCTAATACTTAGAAGTCAGGTTTTCAGCTATGATCCAACTACCTCCAGAGATGGAGTGGACCGAGCCTCAAAATTTCTTGTAAAAACAAGAATGAAACTCCTAGCAAGTTTGGGGTATATAAATACACAGAGAGAGAGAGCATTTGGAGAAAATCTCATAGGCATCACTTCAGAAACTTGAGCTTTTGCTAGCTGGCAGAGGAAATTAAAATGCCAGTGAGGATATGAGACAACACAGAATACAAGCCACCACAGCAACTCTCAAAAAATTTATTTCACGCTGATAAGTTTGATGGGAATGATCTAATTGCCATTTTGGTGCATTTTATTGAAAAGTGGATTCCACAGGGTGCTAAACAACCTTGGCTTTTACACATTATGCCTAGCGCTTTTCTCCAGCTAAGCTTCACTGGAATCCACTGAGCCTGAGCACCATTTTAAGAGCATTACTGACCAGGACAAGAATGTTTAGCGCTCCTTTCTTTTAAAGATGCAAATTTATACTCGTCTGCTATTTATGAGTCATCTGCCTCAGCTTGGCAATGACCAACAAGAAAGTGATAAAGTGAGGAAATGTAACTTGCTGGTCATTCAGTGAAAATACTTTGCAAAGCTACAGCTTCACAATTACCTTTCTTCAGGTAAATAATTTGAAATAGTGCAAGCAATGATAGTGGATGACTGGAAACAGAATCCCTCAAAGTCCACAATGACTGAAAGACACCACAAGTGACTATGTATTTTCTTTTAAATCCCCTTCATCTAATTTCAGATATTTTTGTTTGTATTGGCTTAACAGCAGCTCACTAAAAAGCAATGAGATATATAGAATCATAGAATCATAGAATGG
>NW_010119814.1:0-6614 GCF_000699245.1 Pterocles gutturalis | reverse complement strand
TTTACTGGAAAGGGGGTTGTGTTGTCACACCTTTCTTGGAAGTTACTTTCAGATATTAAAAAAAACCAACCAACCAACCAAACAAACAAAAAGACCATCCCTGCAACACAGATTACAATTCAATCAGTGGTGTTAATGTGAATGCTCAACTCAAATACCCTTATCTTTGGTCTCTGATTTCTTTACAACTAAGTCAAATACCCTTTCTGTCTTGAGGATGAATTCTTTCACACAATCCCATTACTGTCCCATTTCTTTCATTCCTAAACTGCAAGAAGGATCCTTGAGAAAGGAGATTTCTGGGCCATGGCTGCTGTAGTTTTCTCCATCACAGCAGCACGAGAGCAGCTCTTCTCCATTTCTTTTAACACGAATCATAATCGAATATACCACACCACCAATATTATTAAATTCTTCAAAATTAGCGACAGTGCCCAAGTCCCAGCAGTAAAATGATCCCTAGCTGTTGCTTTCTTGTTGCTGCAACAGGTAAGTGTTTTTACGGAGCAAATACTAAAATCCTGCAGCTTTACCTCCTCATGACTACATTTTAAGAAGATTAGAACTGCTGTATTGCCACTGCTGACTGGCAAACTTTATGCTTAGCCGAAACTCGTAACTGAGGGAAATGTGTCCTCATTGCTTTTGAAAATTAAAGGAAGGTCATTAATAATATTACAGACCAGTAACAGCTGATGTATATCAGCATAGGTCCAACAACATCCCTGCAGATACAAAAAAGTAAGTAAAAAAAAATTAAATTATCTTCTCTAAAAATACATCAACTTTCTGTAACCATTTTGCTTTCTGTATGTATGTATGTATTTTAAAGGTTATTTTAATATATTTATCTCAATTATCAGCTGCCTCCAGATACTGCTATCCAAAGAGATTGAGCAGATACTGTCTAGACTACTATCTTCTTCTAATATGGGCCTTAACTATGAGGTATAAAACTCTGAGGCCATTTAGAATTAAACTGTCTCATTTAAAACTTGGCTATTAATCCTGAGATAAAAATATCTACGTTTCTTGGTGTGTTTTTAAATGAGACAGTAGTTAGATGTATTTTCCAAGAGAGATGCGACTAACAAAAATGTTGCAGCTCGTATAATTATATGTGCTGCCTAATATATATATAAAAACTCATAATCTTTTTAGTTAATGTTGGGGCACATACACCTCCACTAAATTCAGTGGAGAGAGGAGATGCTGTGCCAGTTAAGGTTCTGGTCCAGAGGTAGATTTCACACAGAAGTTAAGAGGCATTTATAAAAATTCAGGAAAATTATTTGTCTCCAAGTTAGCCATTTCTAATAAAAACAAGTAAAACCCAAATTGCTGTGTATCTACAGTGTTGAAATGAAGAGTGAGATGTCAACAATTTAATTGGAAGCGCTGGTACAGCAGAAAGATCCATGGCAGTTCATGTCAAGTAACATATGGATGGACACAGGTACATACGTGTCTGTGTTTGTGTACACATGTATGTACATCAGTGTGCAACATGCAGATATGCAATTGCACACATACATACATATTTATCTATACACACACCTCTACGTGAAAAATGAGAAAAAACAAACATTGCATGTCTGTGTCAGGGATGAAAGGAGCAAATGGTTTGTCTCAAAAGACTGCAATTGCCTGCCAAAGGATGAAACAAAATTGTCTGCCAAGGCCTTGTAAGAGATGAAAGAAGCAAACGGTTTGTCTCAAGTATCTCGGTTTTAAGAGACTGCAGTTGTCTACCGAGGGACCTCTAATCCTACTCTTTGCTGATAAGAGGCACTGCCGAAAGTCCTACTCCCTAGAAGTGTGGAACATCCTGATAATTGGGCTCCCTTGAAGTTTGGGACTCAAGGATTTACAGCACCTCCCTAATATTATGATAATCAAGAAGACATTTTTGTCCACTTTTTCTTATGCTCACTGCAGAAAGTTAGGCAGAGGCCTGAGAACTTTTGTTTAAAAAAGGTGAATGAAAATGGAAGGCACAGGACCGCCATGGGAGGACCCCCAGGATACAGACTATCCCTGGATCCAAAGGTGGTGATATCTTTCTGAAATCTGTCTCGCTTTTTTCCTTTTCCTTTTTCTTTTCTCTTCAAGCATCTCTCTCTCTGTCTCTAACTATATTCCTGGAATGTAAGGGTAACATAATTAGAAGTTTTTTAGTATCGATAAGTGATGATGAGTTTTTAGTATTGATAAGTGATGGCAAGTTTTTTGTGTTAATGGCGGCTTTTTGTATAGTGGTTGTTAGTTGTAATATCATTGTAGTTTTGATATTTTTTGGTAATTGTCCTATCTTTACATCTCTAGTAGGTGTCACATCGTTGTAAGTATTAGTGTTGTTGGTAGGTGGTGGTATTGTTATGCCTTCTTTGCAAAGTCATTTGTCTCTTGTAATCCCTATTTTTACATCTCTTAATACAATTGTTGTTTAATTGAACCTCTCAAAGCATTGTTCCGGGTGTTCCAGGAACACAGAGATCCAGAAGGGAACCTTGCGCCTCACCCACCGAGTGGGATGGGACAGTCTGTACCTATGAAGGTAACTTATACATATATAATGAGATGGTGATAGCATAGCTTTCAGTTCTGAGCTAGTTGTTGGTAAATTTGCTAAAACTAAAAGCCAAGGAAACCCTGCCTGCCTGTGAAAGAAAAAAAAAAAAATCCAGTGAAGAGAGGCAGGTTACCATTGAACAGTGAATATGCATGAAAGACAGGTAGGGGTGGCTTTCACAGCATTTTCCCTCTCTGTTCTTGTTAGGCTTCTTGATGATCAGTGTTTATTCATGGAGCAGGGGAACAGGGCAGCAGAGCAGCCACAGCCGGCCAACATGCATCCCAGGAACCCTGAGTGCAAGCCTCCCTCCAAACCTGTGCTGAAAGCAAAGCCACTGCCACCAGGTCGCTGGCAGCCTAATGCAATGCCAGAGCTAGGTGTCCTCAGGTCCTCTCAGACACCCTGGTGAGCCCTCCAATACACAAGAGAGGATGATTTAGAAGAACACAAATGGACCCAGGTCTTCTAAAATCTCACTGGCTGACAAAAAAAATTGCGGGGAGGGGGGAGTCATTCCTTAATGAATTCCACAGGTTTCTTTAGACTTATCTGCAGGATGAATAATACAAACATAAAGCTTTTCACCAGTGGACCACTAGACAAGATGGGAATAGACTGAAAGCTGTCAGTATTGGGTTTTAAAGGCATCCATCACACACCGGTACAATGCTAGCAGCAGTCTCCAAAATGCCAATTATTTAGAAACATTGAACCATACCACGCTACACAAATTGAAGGGATTTGATTTTATTACAAATGTTTCTGTCTTTTCCTGTTAAGAACATAGAGCATTATGTAGTGATGTGGAACTGCCTTTTTAGTTTACCCTTGGAGAGCATTTTTTTCCAAGCAAACAATAACAGTAACAGAGGTAGAAATTAGTTTTCCTCTCTCACTTGCAATGACTGTGATGGGGCTTAATAGGAACGTTTATAATAACCTTGACCCAATCTGCATTTAATCTTCTGTTGCCATGAATGGCGTGACAGCAATTTACACAATCTCATGATTTTTTGTTCTTTGCTTTGTGACAGCAGTTGTATAAAACAGTTTCAGATTATTCACTCTTTTCTAAAGAAGGATTAAATCCATACACATTTGCAAAAAAGTCTGTTGTTAATTAGTTTCTACTCAGTAACGTATTTCATGAGATGACAAAACACAATTTCATAAACAAATATAATAATTCTTTACCATTTAGATCCATTGCATCATTTGATTTAGATCTACATAAACAGGTATTGTTAGAACAAAAAAAAAAAAAAAAACCCCAAACTTGTAAGAGAGAGCTAAAGGGAAACATTGAAACATTTATTCTATAGCCCTATCTATTTATTTGAATCAGTATTAGATTTACATGTAGGTCAGTCCTTAAAAAAGATGGCCTCTGAATTCCATTTAATTTGAGATATCTCTATTACGAGTCTTTGCAAAGTCTGTCAGAGACAAGAATTTTATTCTTTTGTGCTCCACTTCGCTGTCACAATAGAGACATAACCCTGGATATCATAATCTGTTATCACATACATTATTTCAATATTACTTTTCATTTGGAGGATCAAGAGCGGAAAAAAAAAAAAAAGGTTTTTTGTAGTTTTCATTGAAATATGGCTTAAAGTGAGTGAAATGTAGAGTTGTCCTGTGTACACAGGTTTATTCCAGAAAACACATCTCTGTAGACTATTTTTCTGTTAACATTGTTGAGATAAAACCCACATCTTCAAATTGACGATTTCCATTTAAATACTGCCAGGGAGACATTTCCATTCCTTAAGTTGCACTGCCCTCTGGGGGAGATGATATTCAGATATATCTCCATATCCATGCTGAGAGAACAAAAGCCCTCCTAGGTTTTCTCTTTCACTTTTGAAGGCTGAGGATTTTGCCTCCTCCAAATTTTATGCTGATACCTGATATGATTTTGGCATCTTAGCACAAAGATGAAAGAGGCCCCGTTACAGACACCTTTTATTTGCTCTTTATTCCCTTACACATTATCTTTTTGTGTGTGTGTACTTGGAAATCTTGTCTGGGAAGGCCTGGAGGTGCTTTTACATTTTTCTGAGATTTGTGAATGTATGGGAGTCTATCCATGGTGAAAAGTCTGATGCTTCATGAAGCAATGCCCTCCGTTCTGGAGAAACATGCTCATGGCTCCTACACAACTGAAGATGGACAGAAAACACATCAAGCTCAACACTTTTCAGAAAATGTTTTAACATCTGCTTATGCAGTGCACATTCCTAACCCATATGTGGACACTGCCTAGCTATATGGGGAGCTGCTGGGCTTTCAGTGCACAGGTGGCACGCGTGGTCACTGTCTGTTTCCTGCAAGCCTTAGGGTTTATTCTGTGTACGCCAGGCAACATATTCTACGCGTTGTGTTCCCTGCTGCCTACTTTCTGGTGCCTTCAAACAGGAAATTCAATGAATGGTAACTCAATTACTGAGGGCATAGATCCACGGCAAGAAGTGCAGCCTCCCTCGGTGTGAGGCAGGCAGGCAACTTGTCTACCTCCAGTCCAGAGTGATTTTCAGGATTCTGCCTCTCATGCTGTTTACCAGTGTGTTGAACCACTAACAAAAACCTATGGATTTGCAAAAGCCTTGACTACAGCATAAGCCTGTTTAGTGTATCTTGTCCTGTCTAGCTTGCCCTTCCTCTCAGTGGTCTGAGGACATGAACTAAAGAGACAGAATGGTCACCAGGGCTTTTCTGCTGCAGGTTCAAGTGTGTGCAGCTGTGTTTGGGATCCCCCACTATGCAGCTCCACGCTCTCTGCAGACCTGGTGTTCACTGAAGGAGCTGATGAAAGTTGCTTGTGCAGACCATGGAACTGACAGGTGGTCTCTAGTATGGAAAAAGCATCATTTTCCAATATGCATGTGACAAAAAGGCAGTTTTTAGTAAGAAGCTCCCTAAGACAAACAAGAAAAAAAAAAGTTACTTCAGCTATTTGGGTTCTGTTATTTTCTAAAAAATTTCAGAGAGCTACTCAAATAATGGACAGCTATAATTCTCATGTCCATATAAACTCAAGAGACTTACAGGGAATCAGGAGATCACACTGGGGAAGCCATCTGAGCAGATATCTGGGTATGGATTCCACCTCCCTTCAAACTGAATAAAACTGAAGCACGGCAATGAAAATAAACAAAGGACTCACACCTAGCAATGTTGCAGGAGGCTTTTCTGGTGGCAAGTGGACTGAGATAAAATAATTAAAAGAAACTCCAGTACGAAGGAAAGTACCTACCATCATGGCTGAAGGTAAGCAAAGTCCTAAGCATTTCCATAGCAGCATATGAACAACCAAAACAGATCTCCAAATTCCCGAGGAACATTTTTGAGAAACTGCTAGTTTCTACACAACTGAGATTTGATGATATGATTTGAAGCTGTCAGGCAAGCTGTATGAATTGAAGGTAAAATAAAACTCCAGAAGATAAATTCCTGTAGCACATAGTTTCTCTCTTACAATTTCTTAGAAAAGACGTGTGATCAAGGAGGAGGAGGATTTGGTTCAGCGAAGTGTACGTAATGCTTCTGTATCTTGTCACAGTAGATGATCCAAATAAAAGAGCATAGAGAATGAAAGAATCAGAGAACAATGATGTGATTTAATGCTTTGAAAGAAAAGAGATCAGGTTGGTCTGGACAGAAACAGTCTGCCTTGGCTATTGGAGGTTTTTGTAAGGAAAAAGAGTGTATTGTGAAGATTGGGGGAATACTGAAGCAGAAAAAATCAGTAACTAATGAAAACTCATATTTGGAAAAAGAGCAAGGACTTTACAAAAGAGAGGGAATGGACTCCTGTTTTGAGAGATTATTAATTCTTCACATGAAGCAAGCCACTGTGTTAGCTGTGAGCTGATGTTGAGCCTGCAGGACCTTCCGGCTATTGTGGTGGTGCTAGGCAGAGGATGAATGCAGCACGCTTTACTGGATCAAATTAGTGCACAAACAAAAGCAGGCATTACGAATTACTATTGTGCATCTACTGGCCAAACTAAAGGGACTCCAACACTTCCCCTCC
>NW_010119813.1:0-1666 GCF_000699245.1 Pterocles gutturalis | reverse complement strand
GGTTGAGGGGATGGCACGGGGGAGGGTTACGGTCTGGCCTGGAGCGGGCTGGCGGGAGCTGGCCTTTGCCCGGCGCGGCTCTTGGGGCCGTAAATCGGGCACCTCGTAATCTCCAGCAGCTTTGCGTGTTGCCGTCTCAGCAGCGCCCGTGCACCTGTCCCGTGAACGGGGCAGGCGTCGCAACAGCGCTCGCACTCAGGGAGTGCGTCCGTCCTGGCCCCTGCGCTGCTGCCCTTCTAGCAGAGCTGCAACAGGAGCAGTCAGTCACAAACAGATATAGAGACATCCTTATGGGAACTACAATTAATGTAGGGAGAAGAGCCTAATAACAAACAACATGAAGGTTCCCACAGCAACTCCTGTTCCTAAGCAGGCAGATTGGTGGAGTACAATGCTCAGGGAAAGTCTGAAATCCATCTGTCACTTAGGTAACTCCGGCAGCTGGGGTTTGGGAAGGAGACAGCTTGTTTAGGCTAGACATGGTGTCTAGAAATACACCTTAGTCATTATTTGCCATGTAGCATGGTCCACTCTGACTGGTTCCAGGTCTGCTGCACAAACTTAAAATTACTTAACACACTTAAAATAAGCTCCAAACTGGAACATATCTAGAACAGTAGCAGGAGTTTTCCTTGTTCTCTCACCTCTATTGAGGTATTCATAGGATGCAAGAGGTGGTTCATACCCTGTGCTCAGCTTGATGCCCTGCGCTGCAGACCCTAATGAGACCCTACGTGGTCAAGCATGTGAGAAAACAGAATATAATTCGTGATTATATAATTATATGATTTGTGTCAGTAAGCTGTTATACAAAAGAAGGCCTGCTACAGAAGGCCTGTGGCAAGAGTTCCTGATAAGACCAAGGACTGGCCCCTGATTTATTACTCAAGGGGGGACAGCTACAAGTTGTATCCCTGATAAGAAAGAGAAAGAGGGGCTTTAACCGGTTAGGACCAGTGTTGCAGTCTGGAAGGGAGCCAAATACCTACAAAGCATGCGCAAGGAACTGAGGTAAAAAGTTCAGCGGTAAGGAAGACATCTTACTTCATCTTCATGACCCCTGATGACCACCACCAGAAGATACTGCACTTGCCTGGAGGGGGGGAAGCGTCATTTGCAAGTGAAGCAGGGATCAATAATGCATATGTATAGATGTATTGAGAAACCTAATAAATATGTAATCTTAGCTCTATAAAAGGCAGGATGCCAGAGGGTGTGCACATTTTTGGTGGAGCAATCCCCCATGCTGCCCAGCACTCCTTGCTTTTGCCTCATAATAAATTCGTCCTACAAGACTTACTGTAGTGAGTCCCTTATTTTTCTCAAGCAGAAGTTGAGGCAAGGAAGAGGCTCAGCATGCTGTCCCACGCTCATCCCTCACAGACTGGCAGTGCAAGCCAGCTACCTGGAACAACTCAGTTTCGTGCACTCCCCTCACTACAATCTGGTATTCCAGTAATTCCAGATTTTAAGCATATCACTTTTAAACAGAAGGTAAGCAATGACTGAGGGGTGGAATCCACGATTCTGCCTCTGTTTCCTCAAAGGAGGTCTGTACTGCGCCTTGGCTTGGAGAATCAATATTCTTTCACAGAGCCACACCCCTCGTGAAAACCCTAATCCAGTTTTAACTCTACTTTCAATAAAGCCAAGTGCTGGGTCCTGC